>NW_007245705.1:244896-300644 GCF_000164805.1 Carlito syrichta
GCAGGTCGAGGCTGCGGTGGCCGGGAGCGGCCACTGCACTACGGTCTGGGCGACTGAGTGAGACTCCAACTTAAAAAAAAAAAAAAGTTTCTTCTGTTGCATGATGGAAAAAGCGGGACTACGAAGTTAGACCTGGGTTCAGATTCTTGGTACTGGCGTTGGCTGTGAAGCCTTAGGCAATCTACATAGCCTTTCTGGGATTTAGTGTCCACATCTGTACATTGCAGCTTCCTTCTGTTGATTTGATGAAGTAGTAATATATGTAAAGCGACTAGCCCCTTAATGCACAAAGACATTATAGCAGTCTTACTGGTTCACTAGTAAGCGGATGACAGATGATGAGAATCAATTCTAGATGCATACAAGGTGGGTGGTTGAGGTTGGACGGATATTAGTGTCTCAGAACCACAAGTCTCCAGCATGAGCATAGCTGTGACGAGATGGTGGAAAACCTTTGAACGTTTGCTGTGGTCTTAGCTGTGTCGGTAACTCCTGTGATCTTCAGTGAGCCATTCTCATCTTTGGTTTTATTTCTTTATTTGTAAAATAAGGCAACTGTGGTTTTCATGAAATTCTTTTTTGTGGCTTGAATTAGAGCTACAAGGTAGGGAAGATAATAACTAATACTTATTGAATCTGTACTATGAATTATGTACTGATATTATCCCTTTATTTTAGTCATTTGTGAACTAAGGCTTAAAGCTGTAAACTAAGGCTGTGATGTTAACCATGCCCAAGACTCCAGAGATTATAAATTATAGCCCTAGGATTTGAATCCAGGTAATCTAGGCTCATGTTCTTTATTATTATTATTATTATTTTGTTTGAGTTGGAGTCTCACTCTGTCGCCCAGGCTGCAGTGCAGTGGCACTCTCATGGCCACTGCAGCCTCGACCTACTGGGCTCAGGCATTCCTTCTGCCTCGGCCTTCTAAGTAGCTGGAACCACAGGCATGTGCCACCACACCCTGCTTATTTTTTTTTATTTATTGCAGAGACAAGGTCTCACTATGTTGCACAGGCTAGCCTTAAACCCCTGAGCTCAGGCAGTCCTCTCACTTCTGCCTCCCAAAGTGCTGGAAGGCACTGCGCCTGGCCTAGTTCATATTCTTAATAACTGTGCTAAACTACCTCTTGAGAAGAGGGATATTGTGTTGCTATTAAAGGTGCTATAATAGAAGGCAGAGTATGTTTGCTAAGATGATAGTCTTTGGTTACGGTTAGGTGTGTGGACACAGAAAAGGTTATTCATTTAATTCAGTGGATTTTGTCCTAATGCTTGCTACATTTCTAATCTTTCTTTATACCTTCTGCTTTCTGGACTTAAATAATCAAAAATAGTTCTAGATTCTCCTATACCAATAAAGGCTAGCTATGGATAGGCACCAGAATTTACTATGATTTTTGAGAAAAAGCTTTAAAGATCTGACCTAGGTGTAGACCTGAATTGAAAAGTCTCAGAGAACCATGTCCATTTCAGGGCCAAGGCATGTTTAGGATAGGCAGAACAGCCTCAGCACTCCAAATTCATTCCAGAGTTCCCACGCTTAAGAAGCCTTGATCTGGATTGTCTTTTCATCAGATTTGCATTTATGTATAGGGGCAGAAGCAGTGGAAAACGCGCTCTTAAGAGCACATTTGACATGGCATTGGATTGATGTTATAGCAACTATAAATAAAGGGTTTTACAGTTGAAAAACTCAATCTTATATTAAGTACCTATTATGATGCAATATTGTGTGATTGTTGGCCTTGTGCAGTTTGAGGATACATCCTATTTTGAAAGAAGATAAAATCCATGGCTAAAATACTCTGGCATAAAGAACGCACTGAACCCTTTGATCCCATATGTAAAACAGCTTATTACTCCAAATCTACTGAAAAACTTTCAGTATATTCAACAGTAGGATTTCGAATCTGGTCTGCAATCATATCACAGCAAGAGAAAATTGCTACTTGTTTTCTCCCTTGTGAAGAAGCAGCAGTTCATGCTCTGGTCCACTTTATTAAAGTGTCGTGTCCTTTCGTACAGGGTTGCCAAAGGTAGTTGGCAGGTTTTGCGTGGTCCAACCCTTGGGTGCGATCCTAGACTATGGTGTGACTTGCGCTCTCGGGCTCTGGGTGTATCCTGAAGCGCTGTTCTTGTGGCACTGCTTTTGTTCTCCAATCTCCACCTCAATCTTGGATATAAGAGTTATTTTTCCTCTTAATAAGCCCTCTCTACCCTGTTTTTTGTTTATTACACTTTTTGATGAGCCATACATAGATAGTATATTGCTTGGGGTACTTGTGGCCAAAATTTTAGGCACTGATTTCTTTTTCTTGACTTTGTTCAGTTTGAAACATATGTCCTCTTGTAGAAGACTTTTTGGTTTAATTGTAGTAGTAAATGGAAACATAAGCAAAAGCAGAATATCCCATTCTTGTATCTGATTTCAAAAATCAGATGAATTGATTTTGGGTTTATCTGTTGCTTTTGTGTGTATATCTTATAACCCTTTGCAGCTATTTTGAAAAATTTTTAGCTGTCTTCTTAAAAACACCGGATGTTAGCGATCTGAGGCACTTTTTATTTATTATTTGGCAAAGATGGTAGCCAAATTGCGGTCTACTAATGCTGAGTACTCCTGAGTTCACTTACTTTCGCTTTTGGCTGTTGCCTCTTTCATCTCCCTCAGACCTATTTTAGCCTAATCAGTGGTTGAAATGTATGAAAAATGAGCCCAACTGGCACCTTGTTAGAAGCGTGCTCTTCTGTGAGGGAAATGTTAATTCAAGTTTTCACTGCCAACCCTGTTCCTCTTCACTTATAAAGAGACATGTTGATTGAATGGAGAGAAGTAATTTTTGAAGCATGGTCTTCAAATACTACAATAAGTTGAGTAACTTTAAAAGAGAATTTTTAAAAATTTAGTAATCTATTTGGATGTGCATGATGTGCTAACACATACTTTCTCAGAAGTGCAGAGAACCTGAGAATTAAAACCATGTGAAAAAAGAGGAGGAGAGCAATTTTAAGTTGTGCCTAGATAAGCGGAAAGATGCTGGAAGACTTGGAGCAGGTTTAGTAAACATTATTAATTGCATACCACTAGTAGTTAATTCTTTAATAATGCTGTGGAAAGGATATTGAGTGTACTTTTTTGGACTAATGAATATCTTACTTGAAGTTTATATGTATGGACACTGCATATTTTATTTCCATGTTCATGTGAGTGTGTGAAGCGTAACATGATGCATATTAACTGAAACCATGAGGGAATGCATGTCACTGGTGTCTCTGGATTCTGATTCTAGCTAGTGTGTAGATGTCCTTGTTTCATGGGTCTGGTTTCTACTGTTTAGCCTTAGGAGACATAACAGCACCTTAGTTGACATTCAGTAAATGCTTGTTGAAGGTAACAACACTGACAAGACAGGCAGCAGCTGCTTCAGTGTAGTAGGCTATACTGGTTAACAAATCAGGTAGTATTATTTAATAAATTTATTTAATAAATTAAATGGACACATTGAATGTGAAATAATTGTTAGGAGTAGAGCAGAACACATTGCATAGGAATTTTGTACTCTAATATGTTGAAACCTTTTATCAAAATAATAAAATGTTAATATTTATTTACTTATTTATATCCTGATTAGTCTCTTTTGGTTTAACCATAACCAGGAGGTGACAAGTGGACATTTTTCTTTTATTCCATGTTAATATTTCAGATGCCTAGTATTTTTCTTTTGATTTTTATTTAGCAAAAACATCATCTTAATATCAGAGCTTTTTTCATTTTGCTGTTCTCTTTAGCTATACTTACACATATTTTACGTGATTTACCTCAATGAATGTAGAATTTTATAAACATTTTTTCATGTTATTATAGTCATAATTATTTTTAGTAGCCACTCCATTAAAAATTACAGCTATAATTTTCCAGACTCTGAATGACAAGTTGTTTCTGATTTAGTGAGCTGTAAATAAGGTTGAAGTGAACATTTTTGTGTATATAATTTTCTTTTTCTTTGTAATGTTCTTAGACTAAATTTCCATGAGTAAAATACTTAGTAAAAAAGATATAAGTATTTTTATGAATCTTGTTTATTATCGTACAGCTTTGTAAAAAATAGTACATTTTAAAAACTTAGTCCCACATTTGTGTATTTGTTTTTACATAACTCTTTGTTAGTTTTGATCATTATCTTACCTTTAAAAATTTAATAAATGTATAATGGGTTTTAACTTTATGTATTTTTTTTATTACCAAGAAGCTCAAAATTTTTTCTTTTTTTTTTTGAGTTGGAGTCTCACTCTGTTGCCCAGGCTGGAGTGCAGTGGCATGCTCATGGCCACCGCATCCTTAACCTCCTCGGCTCAGGCAATCCATTCACCTCAGTCTTCCACCTCAGCCTGTAGCTGGAACTACAGGCACAGGCCACCACGCCTGGCTAATTTCTGAATTTACTGTAGAGACGAGATCTCGCCAAGTTGCCCAGGCTGGTCTAAAACCCCTGGGCTCGGGTAATCCTCTCACCTCCACCTCAACTGCTGGGATTACAGGCATGAGCCACCGTGCCCAGCTTCTCTCATTTCTTGATATGTCTCTTTGTAAAGTATTTGTATCCTTTTCTTATTTACCTGTTAGGTATTTATTTTATTCTTAGAAACAGTAAAGCATATGAAAAGGGTCCTGCTGGGTCATATTGAACAAAATTGTCTTCTTTTGAAAAACAAGCTTGTATTTTTTTGCTATATTGTCTGTGTTTCTAACTTTTTCTTGTTGTAGACCATTCATCAAGGATTGTGTATCCAAGGCTCAAAAGTTTACTCCCCAAGATGATGAATGCTGACATGGATGGTATGTTCTTCATTTTCTTTTTTGTATGCTACCCATTTGGGGGTGCTTTTGCTTTATTAAAGCAGTGAACAGAGCAGAGAAACCGTATTTAGAAGGCTTGCATCTTGGCTGATTTACTTACTCATATCCCCTTTAGTTTTAGAAAGGACCAAAGCCGCTTCCATTCCTTAATTGTCAGAGGTTGGCACTTCATTTTCATTTTTACCTGGGTGTCCTCATCTGCAATGTGTGCATATAACTTTTTACTTTTCAGGCCTCTTGTATAAGTCAAGTAAGAATTAATATAAAACAGATTTTTAAGTTCTACACTACACAATGGTGCCTAATGTTAATTAATAGTAAATTTG
Organism: Carlito syrichta; assembly: GCF_000164805.1. NCBI lineage: Eukaryota > Metazoa > Chordata > Mammalia > Primates > Tarsiidae > Carlito > Carlito syrichta. Next base: position 250,087 of record NW_007245705.1, read on the forward strand.
AACCTTTATATTACAGCAGTTGATGCTGAAAATCAGGTGGAACTGGAGGAAAAAACACGACTTATTAATCAAGTGTTGGAACTCCAACACACACTTGAAGGTTAGCTTATGTTTTGTAGTTTCTTTAATTACTTCCAATTAAGTGAAAGTGTAAGCATTTATGTTGCTTAAATTTGTTTGTTAGGGTGTATAATTTTTAAAAGTATGAACTTTAAAGTCCATTTCAACATATTTATATATTTTGTTTCTCTTCCTGCCTGTATCTTTGGCTGGTAATTTTAAAAAACAAAAATGCTTCAATAAAGTCAAATAGTGTTCTCACGCCTTCCTCTTTAAACTCTAGCATAATGCCATTTAGTATGAGACCCCCTTTCAAGTCTCTTAGTGTGTTACTAAGTACTTTTAATAATGGTTAATTTGAAGTAAAAACAATGTATTAGCCTTGGAGATTAAAAAGGAATTGATCTGAGTTTTTCCAGTTTCTAAATGTCTTGCATCAAATTAACACTGTTGCTGAAACCTCTTGAGTGTTTTAGTAAAATTATGAGGTTGTGTTTGGGACACCAGAGTGAGCAGGTCATGTTACCCAGATTCCTCCAGGGGCTTGCTGTGTTACTGGGTTGATGAAAGCCACCTGTGATTTCCCTGTTACCTGTCAGAGTCATGCCACACTCTGCCTCAGACAGCCCACCTCAGACCCTCTCCTCTTCCCTGTGTTCTTCCAGCATTTGCTGTTGGGAGTCGCTGTTTTTCTCTGCTTGATTTCTTCTCTTCGTTGTATATCCATATGACTTGCCCTCACTTCCTTTAGGTCACTGGTCAGATTCCCTGGATCAAAATAGCCAACTCTGAGAAGAACAGCTTCTCTTCTGCCTCTTCTGACCTTCTCCTCTTGCTTTTTCTCCAGCCTGACCCATTACCTTATAACATACTGTAAAGTGGTCTTTGTAGTGTTCATGCCCCCTTGACAAACAGTGTGCACTTGTTCTGTTTACTGATGCTTCTAGAACAGTGCCTGGCTCTTAGAGGGCACCTAAAGCATATTCGTTAAATAAATGAACGGAAGTAACTTTTATAAGATTATCGGGAATCACATCTTTTTAATTACTTGATAGAGTTGAAATACAAAATGATCAATTACTTGGAATTGCCTGTTCATTGTATAAATTCAATTGTGTTAAGTGCTGTATCATAAACATTTCTAGTGAAGACATTATGGTTTTATGTTGATAAGACAGGAACCAGAATTCACATTTTTCAAACAAAGTCTGTTTTTTCTGTTTTTAAATTAGTCACTGAAAGAGTTAACTACTTAACCTAAATGCTGTTTATGAAGAGTAACATTTAATCTAATGGGAAATCTCTTTTTAGGAATTATCATATATGTATTTGTATTCTGCTTACTTTGTTTACCTTAACTTCCCTAAAGTAATCTGAATCCTTACAAGTTAAGGATTACGCTATCTCTTTAAAGAATAATCTTAAGCATTTTTTGATGTAGAAGCATTGCCATCATTTTATTGATAATGGGCATTTTCTTTTTTTTTTTCTTTCTGTTTTAAATATAGATCTCTCAGCAAGAGTAGATGCAGTTAAGGAAGAAAACCTGAAGCTAAAATCAGAAAACCAAGTTCTTGGACAATATATAGAAAACCTCATGTCAGCTTCTAGTGTTTTTCAAACAACTGACACAAAGAGCAAAAGAAAGTAAGGGATTGATACCCTTCGTTTTATGGAATTGCTGCTGATCTTTTTTCTTTAAAACTTGGGTAGATTCCACAGGTTACAGTACCTTTGTTTGCGGCTTCACTGAATATTTATGAAAATAATGTCAGAGGTAGGCAAAATTAACAGTATAACAGGAGACTTCCTATGAGTCTGTGTATTATGTTAGTCTATGAAAACGTGCAAATGTATTGTAGATACTTTATAATTGCATATATTTATGAAACTTAACGATGAGTGTTTTATCAAATTTGCTTTGGTTTGTAGGCTTAGCACTGTCGTTTCTTATAGGCTTAGTACAAGACAATAACCACCATGTTGTGAGAAAGTGACCAAAATCATGTCCTGAATGCACAGCTTTATGTCCCCGTCCGCCATCTTGTGCCTCTTCTCCATTGGCCTCTCCTTCCTACTTCCCTTCCCCTCGGGGAAAACTGGTTTCACATTTGTAAAAGTAATTTTACTAGTTAATCACTCTGAGAGTAACCTGAACTTTGTTGAAACTTAACCAAAATAAGATACTTTCTCAGCTAAGGCTTGCCATTTGTGATATTTAGTATTGAGGTAGGATTGCTGGTTTCTTCCGAATCAGTTGAAAACAGATGGAGGCTCTGAGCTTAAAAGTGTTTCCTTGAAACTGAATTGTCGACTTGGGAAGATTTGTTGGTAAAAACTTTTGTGCACAAAAGAACTCACTTTTTGTATTATCTGAGAAGATGTAAGTTCTGGTCATTTGTGGGTTTAAAATAGAAATCTTGAGGAAAAAACAGAAATAGGGTGGGAAAGTGCTCGGTAAACAACAGTAACCAACTCCAAATATTTTCACTAGATTTGTATTATCTCTGGCACAGAGCAGATCTTTTGGGAAATATATTTGAAAGTAGATTAAGGTTGACTAGCCTTTTGTCAGCCACATCTAGAAAGAGAGCAGTTACACAGAGTTTGGTCTCAAGATTTATTTATACCCAAGAGATCAACCTTTGCAAAATTTCTTGAATGCATTAGTATCAGACTCGTGAATAAAATGGGAGGGTTTTACGTATATACTTATTGATGATCTTGTTCAGTATTTTGTCTCACTTGTTCTCCTAGAATTTTCTGTCAGATCAACTACTTGGTTTGCAGAGTTTTACTCATCCTTTAACAGTTTCTGAAAATCTGATTTGTAGATACCGCTTGGTAAGAGAATCAATATCAGAAGTTATGCTAAAATGTTATCATAGAAAAAGAGATACACTAATATAGTTTATAGTGATTAGATTTGGGCTACTTTTAATCATGGAATAATCTTATGTATTGGTGTAAGAGTTGATTAATGACTTTAACTGTATGAATATATAATAGTCATACTGCAAACATTTGCATCCCTTTTGTGACCTAATTTACAGACGTTTAAATTGTGTTGCAATTCTGCTTTGCTGTTTAATAAAAAGCTATTTCAGAGATTGTGTTTGTTTTCATATAGTTGCCTAAGTAAATGTGGTATGTAGTTGTGATGATGTATCCAGGGTTGTTCAATGCTCAGGATAAATAGCATATCTTATTGGTCATTTTGGGGAATATTTTTATTAATACAAATATTACAGGCTATCAATGCAGATATTATAGGATATTATATATTCATTTTAAAAATAAAAGCAAAGCATTCAAAGAAAGGGATCTAAGATCTCCAGGGAAAAGGAAGTTGTATTTTTTAGGGTAGGCTAAGCTACGGTAACAAGAGATCCAGTGATAAAGAATATAAAATAATACAGAAGTTTCTCCCAAACAGTGGGTCCGAGGTTAGCATCATAGATTAGCAAGCTTCAATGCACACAATTATTCAGGGACTTGCATTGAGGATGACTCTGCTATTTTCAACTGTGGCTTCTAAGTGACTCTAGTTATTGCCATTCTGATGTGCAGAAAGACTGCATGGAAGTGCACATATGCAAGGTTTTATGGGCTGGGCTAGCAGTGGCTCCTGTGTCTTCTCATATCCAACAGTGTGGAGACCTAGTTACATCTAGATACAAGAGCAGCCTAGAAATGTCATCCCTGGCTGGGAAGCCATATTCCAGCTACAACTGTATCAACATGGAAGCAGATAAAGGTGGCCAGTAGTAGCTTGAGCCACAGCCCCCTTCTCTTGCTACTAAGTATATATGCACAATCTTCTTCCCTCACATAGAACATACTGCATCCCTCCTCATCCAGTTACTGACACAGCTCAAAATCCAGGATCTCTTTTAAGGTTCATGCGTTTGAATGCGGCTTCTAATAGTCTGCCAATCTCTAAACTGATAGGCAAATTATTTGCTCTCACTCTTGCCCCACCTGTTTATAATGTTGTAGGGGGACAAGATAGCCAAATAGAAACTGCTATCTGGACAATGGAATAAAGGGAGACATTCAGAGCAATTGTGAAACTGTCCCTGAGGGTGGAGAAGTTCTTTGATTAGACCCTGATTTGATCTGTGGCAACGGACTCCCTTATTCTTTGACCTCAATGGTTTCCCCTCTGAAAAGTTACTCCTCATTCATTTTTCTCCCCCATGGCTACATCTGAAGTAGAGGCTGGGTGTCCATGGGAGTTGTGAAGACAGTTCACTTCCTGCTGCTATGACCTTGGTGCCCATCATTTTAAGATCAAGTTCATATTTCTTTGACAGTACAATTCTCTCAAAAACTCCAGACTTTTAATCTGTATGCTTCCCATTCTGTCTGCCAGGAACCACAACAGAGCTCCTTCAGACCCCTGCCTCTCTTTAAGGGAGGCTATCTTGTGGCCAGCTGAAAAGACTGCACTCTGGGAATGCTGTACCCAGATCATCGCAGCAAAACTGCGTCTCTGTTTGGCTTAACAATTGGCAGAGAATTCTTACTGGGCTTCTCCTCCACCTCCCGCACCTCAAAAATAATTTTGAACCCTAGTTGCTATTCAGTTTGGAAGCCATTGACTTTTTAGCTCCTGTGAGGTTCTGAGTATCCGAACGTTTTTATTCCTTTCGTCTCTGCTTGGAAACTGGTAAGATTTTTTGATACCTTGCTAAAAGCATCAAGGAACAGTCAATTCATTTAACATTCTGTTTTTTCCCAAGTGCTACCCCTAGAGCTTAGCAGGTGACAAAATGTTGCCTGAAATATATTCCCCATCTGCTTGTCATGTTAATGGCAAGCCAGTGTTATACATTTTCAGTTTTTGTTATGGCAAAAACCTCAGGATATCAATTTCTGTCTTAGGAATATAGGTGGTAAACAGTGTGCGCAGGGACTCTGAACAACTTCTGACAAAGACTCCTTGACTACATTTTAGACAGGCTCCTCTGAGCCCACCTTTTGAGTAGGCCTCATCCTTAGGCCCATCTTTGGCCTGCCTAGTCCAGTTTTGGCAAGAATCAGTTTGGAGAGGGTCTCCCACCCTCAATAATAGCTGATCGAATTCCTCATCCTCCACCCTCACTACCCGATCGCTCTGGCCTGCCTTCATCAGTGATCATTAGCAAGAATCACCCTACCCTTGAAGCCTTTGCTCAGTAATTTTCCACCCATTAATACCCTCAGCACTCTGCTCACTGAGTATAAATTTTCAGCTGTCTCTGTGTATTTTTCCTTATTGTGATAGCCTTAACATCTACAGCCCTGAACGAAATCTTCCTTACCATTTTATCAAGTGTCAGAATGCCATTTTCTTTACGACTTCCTAGCTTTCCCTGCTAGCGGTATCGTGTTTGGCAGGGAAAATCACCGCATTCCTTCGGGGCTGAAGGTGGCCTCCTCAGATTCCGTTGAAGTCTTAACAGTGTGATGCGGTAAGGCAGTGGGGCCATTAGAGATAATAAGGTAATAAGGGTGAAGCCCTCATGAATGGGATTAGTGCCCTTATAAAAAGAGACCCCAGAGAGCTTTTTCTTCCTGCCATGAAAGGACACAGCAAAAATCAGCAGTCTGCATCCCAGAGAGGGACTTCACCAGAACCCAACCATGCTGGCACCCTGATCTCAGACTTCAGCCTCCAGCACTGGCAAAAAATGCATGTCTATTGTTGGTAAGCCACACAGTCTCATATTTTTGTTATAGCAGCTCAAACAGACTAAGATGCCCCTTTCCCTCGGGGTTCCCCAATAGGAATTCCCTCCATGTTACCATGACCATTCCATCCACAATTTGTTCTCTTGATATTCCCTTTCGACTCTGCTTGTAGCAAGCACCTTACTACAGGTCACAATTCCTTATTTGGAACCCATAGAGCCGCATGTGTCAGGATTTGGTGTTTTTCAGATTTTATACACTGTTATGACTCATATATCAATGTGGTTTGGGGCAGCACCCATAATCAAGTACATTAACATTTCTGCAACAAAATATGAGAAAGTAGCCTGAATGAAGTCTCTCTTTATAAAACACTGTCAGGGAGGTCAAGCTTGACTGCCAAGTGAGTTTTGGTGCCAAACTGATGAAAAACATGTTTTGCTTTTCAGAGGTTTTTTTTGAATTTTGGAATTGTATCTTAGCAACAAAATCTCTTGTAGAAAAGTATCCAACGTGTAAGCGTTTAGTTCCAACCAGTTGATAACATCACATCTCTATTCCTGTTACTCTTCCCTGTAATCTAGTTCCTTTTAAATTATAGAATCTAAAATTAATTTCATGGTCCAAAGCAAAGCAATATTGATCTTAATTCTTTAGATGGTAAAGGCATTCTTCACATTATGCAATAATTTTGATTATCCCTATCTTAATGCTCTCCGGCAGTTGCCATCAGGTACTTCTCCAATACGACATAACCAAAATTACCAGAAAACTCCAGAGGTTGCTTGAGTTGTTAAGACCACTTGTAAATCATGAAAGAACAGAGATCGTGATTACATAGAAGGTTGTTTAAAAATTGAAATAACTTGATTGCCTCTTACTCTATCTGGAAAACCAGCCACAGTTTATTTTACTGAAATTACAGAAAATTGGTGTTTAAAATACATATTTATTATAAGGAGGACTTTATGTCAGCCTCAGGCCCTAATTTACCTAATAATAGAGAGGGGTGCTGAGAGATTACAGAAGCTTAAGTGGTACATTCACTGTTATCATTTGTATAATGCATCTTGTTTTAAGTGTTATACATTACACATAGCTTTATCAAGTGCTTGGTCTAAGTTATTAAAACTTGAATATAACCCCGAATTTTATAGAAAATATGTATTCATTTAGCACAAAATCTGTGATAAGGTACTATGTTAGGTGTTAAAAGATTATTTTCCAGTTATTCTGTTGCCTGTCTTCCCTAAAATGACCCTGCCCTTCCAGCTTTTGGATGTTTAGAGGTAAACGCCAACTGTATTTACAAATGCATTTGCTCTCCCATCAGCCTGCTTTGTAAGGCCTTTCAGATTAGGGATCATTTAATTTCCTACCTCATAGCTTTTGTACTAGGGAAATGCATGCGAGCATGATTGAAATTTATGCAGAAATGCCGTTATGTTTCATAACTCATTTATATAAAAGTTGTAAATAGTTATCTTACTTTAACCATTTGGCATTTTATATCTAAATCCTCCTAAAGCCAAAACATATCGCAACAACTGAAAAGGGAACCAGGGGCCAGGTTCGGTGGCTCAGCTGCCTGTAATCCCAGCACTTTGGGAGGCCGAGGTGAGTGGATTACCTGAGCCTGTAGGTTCGAGACCATCCTGGGCAACTTGGAGAGACCTCATCTCTACAATAAATAAAAAATTAGCTGGGCATGGTAGCGCGTGCCTGAAGTTCCGGCTACTTGGAAGGCTGAGGAAGGATCCCCGGAGCCCAGCAGGTTGAGGCTGAGGTGGTCATGAGCATGCCACTGTACTCCAGCCTGGGCAATGGAGTGAGACTCCAACTCAAAACAAAACAAAACAAAACAAAAACTGTTCATAGATGCCTAGAGTGTAATAGGTTTATGTTTTAGCTATTCTGAGCTATTTCCACTGATTACAAAATCATTTGGGAATAGAATTCTGTATTGTTTAGGTACACTAAATTCATTGCCAGTGGTTCATTTTAACATGTAAGCAGTTCTATCCTGTCTCCGCCAAATGTGGACTGACAGTTCAGAAGGACTATTAGCTTTAGTAACATTTTCCTAGAGAAATGATCAGTGGAACTGAGGCTATTTGGAAAAAATATTCAAGAAAAAATATTCAAGGAAAGGGAAGCTATGTTAGCCTGGTCAAGTTAATCCTCTTAAAAGGCCAACTAAAAGAAAAGCAAAATACACTTTTTTCTCCTTTATTAAAGAAAAGGATAAAATTTAAGTCATTTTAAACAATAAAGTCAGATTAGGGAGTAAAAGGAAAAAGCCATTTGATTCTTGAAAGACTCCACCTTTCGTCTCCTGGATACATGGAGTGCAGTTATTCATTAGAGCTTAAGGTTTGAATAAACCTACCAGCCCTAGTATATTCACAGAGGAGTATGTGCACAGGAATTAGTAGTGACTTGGCAACATTGACTGCTCAAATTTTACTACTGTAAGCCCATGGAGTTTAACCAAACATCAAAATTAAAATGAATCTGCAACCAAGAAAGTAAAAAAAACTTTAATCAATCTTCAGAAAAGGTCTTCACATACAAGATATTATCAGGCAAGAAAGTTTTTCATTAAGTTAAAAGATTAATCTTCTGAAATAGCGGTTTACCTTCAGAAATATTCTCACCTAGAACTATTCAATATGGCTAATACATTTCGACATCCCAAATGCAAAGCGAGAGAGAGTCTTTGCCAGATGTAAGTTCAGCTAGTATTAAATAAATTCAAAGTATAGTAACTCTGTATTAAGATTTTCTACTACCAATTTATGAAAATTCAGAACATAGCAATGGAGTAAAGCACTTATTTTCATTTTCAAGTCATTCTTTGAAATAAGGAGTGAATGATATTACTGGCCAAGTTTGGCTTCCTTTAGTGTAAAAGCAGAAGCTAGAGGCTTCTCTTCCTTATATGTAAGTTCTGTGCGCACCTACTAGGAAAGATCTGTATGGGAATCCGGTTTGGGGCTTGCTAAGGGTGGGGGGTGTTTAGTCCATGAAGGGTTCCAAGAACCTTACCCACCTAGCCTAAAGTTCTCTAGATATTTAGGATTCAAGTAGTATTGTGGTCTCGAAGATTCAGATCAGCTTTGAAAAGATCTAAACCTGTTACACAAACAAAACAGTGTTCATAAATAAAACATTTTAAATGAACAACATAGCTCCATTGTAATGTAGCCCTGTGACTTTTGGTAACTGCTTTAAAAAAAGGACCAGTGGCAACAGTTACTCCGATCCACCTCCGAGGCAGCTCGGAAGCTAGATGAAATAACAGACTTACGGTAGGTTTGAACTTTTCAGGAAACAAACAAACAAAAACTGAATAAAAATATAAAGCGTGATGACTGTCATCAGCCATTAGAATTTAAGAGAACAACTGATCATAGCTATAATTTGATACAAACTAGATAAACGTGGGTCACATGCAACACTTTCAATTGTTGATAGAATTAAACAACCTTGCAGAAACTTTATTGCATTAAGCTCTGTGCAACAGAACACATGTTCATTTTTTTTTACAGAACTACCAGTTACATTGTAGGATATTCATTGAAGAGGAAATTCTACTATTTTGTTCTTTACAAACCAAAGTATCTTCAAGCTGCTAAAACTGTGTAATGACTAATGATATTAATCTCTTAAATCTGATCTGTAACGTGCCACTTTTATTCTAGATCCAATGACCAGGTAATTTCAAAGTGACATTCCCCCCCCCCCCAAAGAAAGACTAAAATAAATGGTTGAAGGAATAACGTTGCTAGCAGTTAGAACCAAGCTGTGCAGTTGACCCAAGTCTAGTTTGGCCCGTTGATTTTAGGTTGCCAGATCTCTCTCAGGAACTTAAGACACTTGGCTATGGTTTAGTCCTTCCGGACTCTTCTCTTGCGCACTGACTTTGTTGGTCCGTCTCCAGATCCTGTGCTCTCATCTGCTTCTTTCATCTAGAAAAAAGAAGTAGGAAAATGTCTATTTTAGTACTAACATGTATCTAGTACCAGATACCAGTAGACAATATATTTCTTACTTTCTAAAACACATGTTTTATCAGTCAAATGCTATGATGAAGCATGCAAAGTAATTATAATTATTCTCAGGGTTACACAAATATTGACTCACTGTGGCTCACTGACAAATATACAAAAAAGAATGCAGAAACTTCATTGCATTTAAGATGGAATGAAAGACTTTTTAAGGTATACAAAATGTTCTGTGATGCAAAAAGGTAAATAAAATACATATTCAAGTATATGACCTCAAGTGTTATTAAGAAAGTCACAGCTTAAACAATGATTGTTTAAAATTCTGCTCTAGAAGACATAATCTTCATCTGGCTTTCCCTAAAGATATTCATACTAGGCAGGGATCCCCAAAGTCCATCCCTTTAAAAACTCACAGGGCAGTAAGACCAGTCACCAGGTATGTGTACTAAATAAACTTTCGGAAACACCTAAACAACAATAACCACTAATTAGAAGATTTCTTCAATTAGACACAATACAATATTTATTTCATGTAGCAGGCCAGGCAGAACTGAACTTGCACCCCACTCAAGGAGTTAAAAGGTTATATGTTAGGCTGGTGACTCTGGGGTGAGACTATGCAGCTTGCAGGGCCAGCAAAGCAGAAACACAAAAACCTTTGGCTTATGGTGGTTTAAATTTAAAAAAAGAAAAAAAGGGAAGAGCACTATGACTCTGAATTATACTCAGAATGATTTCTGATTCAATAATAACTGACTTTAAAAAGGTATCACGGAACATTCTATTTCAGGATACAAAAAGGGGCAGACAGCAGATAATTGGGGGGGGGAGGGGAAAGAAACCCTAACTCGTTAAAGTTTTCAGAAAAATGCCAGAGGGTGTTCAACTACCCAATGAATGAACCATTTCAAAATGTGACAGTAAAATATTGAGACAATAAGAACGTTTTTACAACAGTTATAAAAAATTGTAATAATAATGATGACCTTTTAAATATTCATGATTTATTACACATTTCAGTAGAATATTTTAATGATAAAATCCTAATTTTTACAGATGCATTCTATCTTTATATTTTGTAAATCACAGGCTTACTCTATACTGTTTTATTTGGCTTAAGACAATCTGAATTACAGTATTTCTTGACTTTGAGGCTATGTTTTGAAAGCAATATAGAGTTCTTATTAAAGCTGGGAGAAATAGAGCAAAAATTCTTTCATAAACCAGATTGCTGCTTTTATTGAAATAACTTGGTGTGAGTAACACATATAGACAGTAGTTTTTGTTTCCTCTCAAAGTGTTGCTCACCTCATCCTCTGATCCAGACTTATTTGATTTATCACCTTCTGCTTGTGCTTCCAAGATTTCGATTTCTTCTTCACTCTTTTCCTCAGGTTCACCTTCCTCTTCTAGAATACAGATTTTATTGAAAACAAAGACTTAAAGATTTCGAATTTTGCTACTGAAAAGTATTAAGCACAATGAAGGGGATTTATTTAAATTCCAATATTTAAAAGCAATCCTTTTCATTCATAATTTTTTAAACTGTAAGTACTCATTATTTTGTCATATTTCATACATATATCACGTTTGAGTTAAAGGACAAGTTTAAAGCGTTCTTAAGGATTCAGTCTGCATGTAATATAAAAACCAAAAAATAATAATCTTTCCCGTGTTCGTGTCTTGGGTAATGCTCCTTTAAACTTTTCATGACCTTTTATTCTTCAATATGCTATTTATGTGTGTTCTCTGTGGACACTGTCGTGCATCGTTTGAGTTTTTGACTTTCCTTTGGATTCCATTGAGCCAAACCTCCAATCTCGTCACCATCATTACCAAAAGATATTAAGCATGTCCTAGGAGCTATATGAAGTTAAAAACTCCTGCCCCGCCAAGAATAGGGTTTGGGGAAAGGGAAGTTGAAAATTCACCAACTCTACTTCTCCTATGTATTGCCACATCCAAAATGCGGGACTACATGGGTATGTGCAAGTACTGCTATAAAAAGACCCTTCTGATACTTAAATATTCCATTATGAACTCTATGTAAATGCCCTCTAAATCGGGTTGACCCAGACATCAATTAACAAAACACTCAGAAGTTACAAAAATAAGGCTCTGAGAACTCACAGCCTAAAGAATTTGTTGTTTTAGATACCTTGATACATACAGATGCACACATTGTATATGCTTATGTGTGTGTGTATATGTGTGGGTATGTTATATACGAGTATGTGCACTCTTTTTCAAAAAACATACATACACACATATTTGTGTTTTTAAGTCATCTACCATTAAGTTGAAAATAGTGCTTCCAGACATAGTTTAAGTTGTAAAGGGCTCAATCTGGAATTTGGCTTGGGGATACCTGGAAAATCAATAGTTTTTTTTCTACTTCAGTGTGTATAAAAAGTTCTCAGTGGAGAGCCACACACAAGTGGTTCAGTTCTAGAACCTTGATTCAAGAGTTCAAGAGAATAGGGTGGGAAGGGGATATAGCTTCAGTAATCTTTTCAAGAAATTAATCAACATTCATTTCATATAACTATCTGATAAGTACTAGTCACTGGGAGATCTGGTGTTGATTTTGTTGCTGCAATCACCTGCCTTGTATCGATTCCTCTTCTACAGAGGCCATGATCTGTACCTTTCGTCTCACTGTCTACATTCTCGGGCCAAGAAAAGTCCTTGCAAAAAGTTATGGCCTATGGGATTCATGACTGCTAGGCTCTGAACAACTGAACATTATTTCAATCTCTTTCTTCCTAGAAGACAGAAACTACAAGCACATGGCTGCTCAGAGGACTATTACTCCTCCTGGCCACAGTCATGTGTTCTTCAGGATTCAGATGTATAAATTTGATAATGTAAAACAAATGCTAACAGCTAGTTATTTTGAGATAATATACAGTTTTTATGAGCTTTACCCACGGTCCCCATTATAAATCACTATCAATGTCTTACCTTTTTCAAGAATTTCACCATCACTTTGCTTTTTTTCCTCTTCCAAGTCTGTTGGTTTTTCCAGAACTGATTTTTCTTCCTTTACTTCTTGCTCTAGTGCTCCCTTTGATTGTGGTTTACATAAATCACTTTTTTTATACTCTGAATCTTCATATTTTTTCTGTGGTAGTTTGACATAAGCTACTTTTACTAAGAGCAAAGCACTATTTTTTGTAAAGTTTTGTTTTTTTTCTTTTTGCCACAATTGATAACATGCACCATGAATTACCAGTAAAAATGTGTAGGAAATTTAGTTTAGTACTTTTTTTTTTTGAGTGGGAATCTCACTCTGTCACCCAGGCTGGAGTACAGTGGCATGGCCACAGCTCACCACAGCCTCAATCTCCTGGGCTCAGGTGATCCTTCTGCCTCAGCCTCATGAGTAACTAGGACCACAGGCACATGCCACCAAGCCTGGCTAATTTTCTTATTTTTATTTTCATAGAAATGAGATCTCGCTTTGTTGTCCAGGCTGGTCTTGAACTCCTGGACTCAAGCAATCCTCCTTCCTCAGCCTTCCAAAATGCGGGACTACAGGTGTGAGCCACCACACCTGGCCAACGGATTACTTTTAAGAATCATTTACTCAATTTGTAGAACTCCTAAACACTAAGAAATGTGAAAGAAAAAAAAAAGTTCAAGAAAATTCATTTTCTTTACCTTTACTTTTCTTGGCCAGCAAAACAAAGTCATTAATGCTATTGGCACTCCTGCTGTCACAAGATAAACCAACCAAAGCCATGGACTCTCTTGTGCAGCTGCCATTAACTGTTTAAATGCACCAGGCTATAGAAGAAATAAACATAAAATGCAGTTCAATTTATCATAACACTATAAGAGGGAAGGGAAGGGGGATACATAACATCAGTAAGGGTACCACATCTCAAACCAGGTGAAGTGGGGACCAATGGAAGGCCCAAACTTTACCTGTATTATGACCACTTATGTACCTAATCCTGACTTGTACCCTACATATATTTTTTTTAATCAATATTTTTTATTATGATATTGTGGGGTACAGTTAAGGGTTAGGTATACAAATATGCTTCATTCAGGCACCCTTGTTGATAAGAGGTGTCTCCCCATCCCCAGACAGATATTTACTGTATCCTACATCTTTAAAAAAAAATGAAAAAAAAAAGCAATCACATTTTACAAACCCTTGTTAGAAAACATAGCCTAAAAAATCATATTTTACTCAGATATCTTATATTAGAGTGACGAACTAGTAAGCAAACAATGTTTCATTTTCCCAGTTTATATTTATAAAGTATAATTAGCATGTATCACTGAGACTTTGTAGTCGAATGTATAGGTATGTTACTACAAAAGTGTAAACTTCTACCAGCAAGAATAATAACAATTTTCTTTTTTAGTAAATCTTTTTCCTTTTTTTTTACATTGTAAAGATGCATTTTCTGTTTCATTTAGAAGTATACAGCTCTCTGATAATTCATTTTGTACTTTTAAAGAACTTATTAAAAATCATACCTCAGAATTACTGTTTTCTTTCTTTTTTATATAAACTAATTTCATACACAAAACTCTCAGTAAGGCTATTGTTTCTCTTATTAAAGTAAAATCCAAAACCATCAAATGAGGTTCAGAACAAAAATGTCTCTCTAACTACTCTTGTGATGGTTTTTGCTAGTATTCAAAGAAACCAAATGTAAGGTAAGACTTTTTCTTTCTTATAGCAACTGATTTTAAAGATACATTCTCCAAGGTGCATTGTCTTGAAATATTTAGCTTAAACTTTTCTAAATAGTGTTAAGATTTGGGGGAAAAAAAAACCTGGAACACAATTTAATGATGTTAAATTTAAGAATTCTTTGCACTCCTTTAAGTGAAAAGTAGTCTAAATGACTAAAGAACAATGTTTACTGTTATCACTAGGTCTTGAATTGGCAGGTGACAAAGATATTAAGTAGTCTCATTTCTTTTTCTTTTTTTGAATTGGAGTCTCATGCTGTTACCCAGGCTGGAGGGCAGCGGCACACTCACGGCCACCCCAGCATCGACCTGCTGGGCTGCAGTAATCCTTCTGCCTCAGCCTTCCAAGTAACTGGAACTACAGGCACGCGCTACCACGCCCAGATAGTTTTTGATTTATTGTAGAGCCGAGGTCTCGCCAAGTTGTCCGGGCTGGTTTCAAACCAGCGGGCTCAGGCAATCTACTCTCCACGGCCTCCCAGATTGCGGGAATGACAGGCTGAGCCACCAAGCCCGGCCTGTAGTCTCATTAATATAAACAGCAAATATGCATTAAATCCCATTAAGGCTATTATAATTTAATGAATCCAATGAAGACTTACATAAGCATAGATAGTTCATTATATAATTATAATGAAGTTGTATCATAACATAAAGCTAAACATTCTGTCTACATAAACTTATTCAAACACATTTCCTTGGCATTTGGTAATTAGGGCATTTATTTGCCTTTAAAAGGGCCATTTGAAGAACCTGTAACCATAACCAAGACCTACCACGACCAAGTCCTATTATGATGAAAGTCATATCACTGCCACTCTTGGTCAATACCATACCTCATTAGCGTCTGCTACCATTACTTTCCATCTCCAACCATCTGCAGCCCAGCGGTCTGCTATTTCCTTCTCTGAACAGATAATAAAATTATCAAAGTAGATATCAGAGGTCATAGTCCAAAGCTCTAAGCCAAGAGCACGGAAAGAAGTCAGAAGAAATGGATGATCATCTTCAAAATAATCTGGATTAGGAATTTTTCGAGGACTCCAGATTCCCTGGAAGGAAAACATAATTGAAGATATTTTCAAATAAAATAATTCATTATACATGCTGCTCAAGAAGAAGCTACTGTTTAATGAAATTAGCAATGCTATTCAGAGAAAAAGAAAACTTGCCCTGTTAGTAAACCACCTTCCCCCCCCCCCCGAAGATTATAAAAAGAATGTTTTACTTTAAAAGTAGGAGTTAGCTGGCATCTGTTTTCTTTGACTTAAGATTACAAATCAAACTTCTAAAAGTTTACATAATAATAATGACAATTAGATATGTAAACATAAAACAGCAAAACATGTTTAGCCTTCCTAGGGAATTGCAACAAGAGGTTATTGACCTGGTAGCTAGGGTTGTCAATCAGTGGAGGTCTCCACACTCCTTTGTATTTTGGGTTATCAATCATGGGGCGTTTCCACTCGCCACAGCCAATCCGACACGCTGGATTAGGAATCTGAGGCGCCTCCCACTCTCCATCCATGTCTTCGTTCCTTAGGAGAGCAGAACACAGCAAATACTGAAATCTCAAGTCTCCGGTCAGTCACATTCACTGGAACACAAATGCAAATAAGGAACACTTGGGATGGGCATGTGAAGGCGAGGGATGCCTACCAGTCACTAGGTTTTTCAGCATGAGGATTTGGGATATACTTTGGCTCATCATCAAGCCAGCCATTAGGTTTAACAGCACTTGAATCTTCTATTTGGGCAGGCTCGCTTTCATCCCTGTGAATACAGCATTTTATGTTAGTTACTAATTATTCAAGAAGTTTAAAGTGTACATGTTACAACATTCAGAAGGTACCATAAAATTATTTCCTTCCTACCCTTCTGTCTTTGTGCCAACTATCTCCCGCCATCTCTCATCTACCTAAATCTTCTGCTAACTCACCAACTTTTTGTATATTATTCTCTATGTGTATTATTGTGCTCTATGCATCTGTGCACATATGTATATATTTTTATATAAATGATAGCATTCAATACGTAGTATGTTAGACCTTGCCCTTTTCACTTAAAAACTCGGTCACTCATCAACAAATATATATATTTTGGATGCCTGCCATATGTTAAGACTGTTCTAGAAGGGTAAGTACAGTAGAACAAGATATTTTGAGGGACTACATTCAAATAACTTTCATTACAGTACATTGTTACAGTTGCTCTATTTAAGTTATTGTTAATCTCTTACTGTGCCTAACATATATATTAAACTTTATCATAGGTAGGTACATATAGGATAAAACATAGTATTTATTGGGTTCATTACTATCCTTGGTTTCAGTAGGCCACTGGGGATCTTGAAATGTTCCCCCTGCAGATAAGTGGGGCTGCTGGATCTTGATTTATACCTCACATTATATAAAATAATTAACTTAGAATGCAGTTTTTGTGAAATTTGTCTAGAAAAAAAAATTGTGACTGCCATTCATGCAAAAATGAATTAGGTAAGACACAAAAAAGCATGAATTATCAAAGACAAATACCCACAAATTGGACTTTGTGCACATTTAAAACTCCTCTCTAAAGGGACTGGCAGTAGTGGGAATCTGCCGGGGTTGGGGGAGGGGGGAGGTGGGGAACGGCACACCTCATCAACAAGGGTGTACCTGCATAATGAACATTTGTATACCTAACCCTGAATTGTACCTCACATATTTAAAACTACAAATTAAAAACAAATTTCAAACCCTCATAGCTAAGTGGGATAGTTGACTCAAAATAAGATAAAATAAAATAAAATAAAACTCTCTATTAAAAATAATTAAGGCTGGGCACAGTGGCTTACGCCTATAATACCAATACTTGGGGAGGCGTGGGCAAGAGGACTGCCTGACCCCAGGGGTTGGAGACCAGTCTGGACAACTTGGCGAGGCCTCGACCCTACAATAAATAAATAAAAAAATTAGCTGGACATGATGGTGTGCACCTGTAGTTCTAGCTACCTGGAAGGCTAAGGTGGAAGGATCGCCTGAGCCCAGCAGGTTGAGTAGCCATGACTGGGTGATAGAGTGAGACTCTGACTCAAATAAATATATAAATAAATAAATGAACAAATAAACAAATACCTCAAACTGAGAGGAAATACTTGCATACTACATACCGACGTTGTCTAATGCGACATAACAAACTACTCTACAATTTAGGGGCTTAAAGTAACCACATCTATTACTGCATATTTCTGTAGGTCAGGAATCTGAGCGGAGCTTAGGTAAGGCCTCTGCATCAGGCTCTCTGACAGGCTGCAATCAAGTTGTTGGTCAGGACTGCAGTCCTCTCTGACTGAGTGGGCAGCTTCTGAAATGGCTGTCCAATGATTCCTGCCTCCTGGGAACTCAGACCCTTGTGTAATCCCCTCCTCTTGAGTGTGCACTGGGCCTAATAACTTGCTATTAATAAACAAAAATCAGTGATGGGATGTTACCTCCAAGATCATGTTATAAAGATGTGTATTAGCTTCCTGGGGCTACAATAACACATGACCACAAACGGAGTGGGTTCTAATGACAGAAAGGTATCAGAGTTGTGGAAGCTAGACGTCAAAAATGACAGTTGTTGGCAGGGCCACGCTCTTGATGAAGACTCGAGGGGAGGACCCTTCCTTCTTCCTAGCCTCTGATGGTTGCTGGCCATCCTTGGTACATCCTGGCATGGAGTTACATCCCTCCTCCCTCTGCCTCCTTTGTCCATAGCATATCCCTGTGTGTCTCTGCCCAAATTTCTCTCTTCTTATAAGAACACCAGTCACATGAGGATTGAGGGCCCACCCTGATCCATCGTGACCTCCTTGTAACTTGAATATATCTGCAAAGACCCTAGTTACAAATAAGGTCACAATCACAGGTCCCAGGTAGGCGCATATTGTGAGAGCCAGCATAGAGTACGACTTCCATTTTCTTCACATTCTCTCTCTTCCCTCTCCCTTGCTTCATCTACCGAAGAGAGCTTCCATGTTGTGAGCAACTCTGTAGAAAGAACCCTGCAAATTGGGAAAACTCTGTCTAACATCCAGCAAGGAACTGAGAAGCCCATGGTCCAATCTCAAAAATTCAGTCCCTTGAGGAATTGAATCCTGCCAACAAACACCTGCCTGAGATTAAAAGTGTGTTCACCCCCAGGTAAGCCTTAAGATGTTCCAGAGACAGAGGACCCAGCTAAGCTACACTCAGATTCCTGATTCAAAAAAACCATGAGATAATAAATGTCTTAAGGCATTAAGCTTTGGGGTAATTTGTACAGAACAATAGATAACTAAGACAAAATCTGTATCCAGAATACAAAGAACTTTCAGATATTTTATCAAAAACATGATATGCATAGAAAGATGCTCACTGTAATCAGTCATTAAGGAAATGCAAATTAAAACTATGATAAGATAGCACTACAAAGCTTTTAAGACAGCCAAAGGAAAACAAGCCAAAAGAGAATGAAACTAGATAATATCAAATGCTGTAAACAGAGGAATAGCTGTTAACGCTTATATAATGCTGCCAGGAACGCAAAACGGTACAGCTCTCTGGAAAAGTCTGACCGTTTCTCATAAAAGTGAACACACGCTTACCTACATTTACTTTCGCATAAAGTCCTGTCCACAAAAGTTTGTCACAGTTTCATTCATAATTTCCTCAAATTGGAAATCAAGATTTCCACCAACATGTGAAAAGGAGTACCCAGCAATAAACAAACTGGCTACGGATATGTGCAGCAACCCAGATAAATACCAAAATCATTATTCTAAGTGAAAGAAATCAGATGGGAAAGCTATAGATACCATATGATTCCATTTACTATGATATTACGGAAAAGGTAAAACTTTAGGGGCAGAAATCAGATCAGTAGTTTCCAGGGGTTACGGGTAGAAGGAGATAATTGATTACAATAGGGCATGACAGACTTTTTGGGGAGAAGGAAAATGTTCCATATCATGATTGTGATGATGGTTACCTCATTGCCTATGTCCACCAAAACTCACAAAATGTTGTATCTAAAGTGAATTTAATCGTATGAAAATTATACCTTAACAAATCCGACAGGAAAAAATGGAATAGGATCCCAGAAAATATGAAAAGGATAATTATTTGTTGATAATATTTGTTGGATTGCAAGGTTAGTCCAACATTAGAAAATCGGCCAATATAATTCACCATACTAAGAAAATAAAGGCAAAAACCCATAGTGTCATCTCAATAGAGGCACAAAAGTATTTTACAAACTTCAACACCCAATTATGAAAAAAAAACTAAGTGAGCGAAGAATGGAAGTTTTAAAATTATTATTACTATTATAATTATTATTATTATTACTCATACCCTCATGCAGTTCCCCCCCCAGCTGTACCAGGGCTGATATGTGTGACAAACAGAACACAGCTTGAGTGAGATTCGGTTAGAAAAGACACCTCAGCCTGTAATCCCACGCCTTTGGGAGGCTGAGGTGAGTGGATTGCCTGAGCCTGCGGGTCTGAGACCCGCCTGGGCAACTTGGCGAGACCTCATCTCTACAATAAATCAAAAAATCAGCCGGGCGTGGTAGCGCGCACCTGTAATTCCGGCTACTCGGAAGGCTGAGGCGGAAGGATCGCTGGAACCCAGCAGGTCGAGGCTGCAGTGGCCGGGAGCGGCCACTGCACTCCAGTCTGGGCGACAGAGTGAGACTCCAGCTCAAAGGAAAAAAAAAAAAAAAAAAAGAAAAGACACCATAACGTCTGCCCTTGTTTCCTCCTCTCTCTCCTCCTCCTGACTCACCCTCTGGGAGAAGCCATCTACCCTGTCACGAGTAGACCTATGAAAGACCCAAGTGGAGGAACTTCTTGACAATAGCCAATTGAGTGGGGTTGGAAGTGGCTCCTCCAGATGGTGTCAAATCATCAGACAACTGCAGCTTTGGCTGGCAGCTTGACTGTCACCTGGGGGGAGGGCCTGAACCATGAGTATGGAGCGAAGCCACTCCCAGTTCCTAACTCTCAGAAGCCATGAGCGATAATACAGGGGCGATGCCTTCAGCGACTCCATTTTTGTTACACAGCAACAGATCATTTCTACAGTGGGTTACATACAAAAAGACATCATCTACCTAACCATAACTGAAGGTTACTCGATGAGCAGAAAAAAGTAAGGCCCTCAGGAATTACGGTAACAAGATCTTTATGGAGATATTACAAAACATACCTGAAAGACAGATAATACCTCAGTAAACGGAGAGATATATAGGAATCTCTCACTATCTGAACAGGAGTTATGGGAACTTGGGAACTGAATACACTTCTTTTAAGAAAATATTTATAATTTCCTTAAACAGGGACACAACACAAATACTCAACTAGGGAAAATGCATAGTTAAGCACGCCGGTATGAGAGCATCCTACATAATTGTATAAGGTTGAGACATGGCAGTTTTAAGGCCAAGTCATCATCAATCAGCTTGAAAAAGACTGTAACTGGCCAGGTACAGTGGCTCACATCTGTATTCCTAGTGCGCTTTGGCAGGTGGAGGTGAGAGAATTGCCTGAGCCCACAGATTCGAGACCAGCCTGGGCAACTTGGCGATACCCTGGCTCTATTAAAAAAAAAAAAAAAATAGGCATGGTGGCACATACCTGTAGTTCTAGCTACTTGGAAGGCTGAAGTGGAAGGATCACCTGAGCCTAGCAGGTTGAAACTGCAGTGGCCATGAGCATGTCACTACACTTCAGCCTGGGCGACAGAGTGAGACTCCGACTCAAAACAAAAAAAGACTGCAACTATATAAAACATTTACACACTAGGAATTAAAATTAAAGTGTTGATGTTTTAGATTCAAAATATTTCCCCCACAGCATTGAAAACACAAAAAATAGACATAATTGAAAAATGCAACAAAGTTAAAATATTAATTAAAATAAGAATAATTAAAAGACAGGGAAGTACAAAATTCATTTTAGAAAATATTTCATTCCCAAAGCTCAAGATAAGTAGTACTAATGTTTAAAAGCATAAGTTTCATTGGTTGTAAACTTCACTTAGATGTTGTTTCATTATTTAATTATGACAAATAATGCTTTGTTACCAGATGCCTTGCTTACCAGTCTTCTGGTTTGACGGCAGAAGGATCAGGAATTTTTGCTCTTTCATCCCATTCATCAGGTTTTTTATCAGTGGGATCTTCAATTTCCTTGGGAGGATTGATGGGAGGAACCACATCCTCCAACAGGCTTCCTTTGTTGACGACTGTTTGGTCAACTAACACTTCAAATGTGTCATTTGGATTCATCACTAAAGACCAATTTGAATACACCATAGTTACCATTTTGGTAGACATTTTAGAGATAATCTTCTAAATAATGAAACTACCCTAAACTTCATGGATACTATTTTCTCCCAATCAGAAATAGAGGAATAACTAATGTATTAAATCAAAATATGCCTAAATCACTAGATATATTTTCTAAAACAAATACAAAATTTTGTTTTAAACCAATTTTTAAACAATGAAATGCTACACTACTTCTCAAATAAAAAATATCTAGTAGCTAGCTGTGTTTGGCATGCAAGACCAGTCATTTTCACTCTTTCTTTTTTTTTTTTTTTTTTGAGTTGAAGTCTCACTCTATCGCCCAGACTGGAGTGCAGTGGCCGCTCCCGGACACTGCAGCCTCAACCTGCTGGGCTCCGGCGATCCTTCCGCCTCAGCCTTCCAAGTAGCTGGAACTACAGGCATGCGCTATCACACCCGGCTAATTTTTTGATTTATTGTAGCGATGAAGTCTCACCAAGTTGCCCAGGTGGGTCTCGAACCTGCGGGCTCAAGCAATCCACTCACCTCAGCCTCCCAAGGCGCGGGATTACAGGCTGAGCCACCAAGCCCGGCATTTTCACTCTTTCATAGTTACAGAACACAATCTCCTTCAGCATTTAAACATTTCTGAAATAATCTGAAACTTAAAGAGTTGCAAGTGCAAATCAACAACCTCAATTTTTTTCCTGAACCACTTGTGAGGAAGTTACTGACCTCATACATATCACCCTGAATGTGTTAATGTCCATTTTCAACAAACAAGGACATTCTCTTACATAATCCTGATCGAGTCACCCAGATCAGGAAATCAACATTGATACATTACTGTCTTTCATGGAAATCTTTAAAGATAAGGTCCACTGGCATTTCAAATTCACTGACTCATATACTGTAGTGTAAAATATCTTAAGGGTAATTTAAGATATTCAAGCTCACACTTACTGCCCGTACGTTTCAAAATAAATTCTAGCCATCTAAAAAAAAATCCCCAAGCCAGAAAGGTCATAAAGGACTTCCTAATCCTTTGTAATGACAAAATAAAAGATCTCTCCTCATTGTGTAAATATGAGGGTTACTGGATTAAGTTTAGATCCTTGGAAAGAGTGATAAATGAAAATGGCTGCTTAACTCTTGCTTTCAGAAGGTGAAAGTAGTTAGCCGGGCGTGGTAGCGAGAGCCTGTAGTTCCAGCTACTTGGAAGGCTGAGGCGGAAGGATCACCAGAGCCCAGCAGGTTGAGGCTGCAGTAGCTGGGAGTGGCCACTGCACTCCAGTCTGAGTGACAGAGTGAGACTCCAACTCAAAACAACAACAACAACAACAACAACAACAACAACAACAACAACAACAAATATCAGGACTGTCCTGCCTTAAGTGGTTATGTGGGCTGCCACTTTCTGGAGATACAGCTCTGAAATAACAACAATCTCCAGAGGTTTGAGTCACAATAATGCCAAATTACTTCTATCAAAACCAAAAAATGCAATTTATATACAAACTCAAATAATGCAAACCCACATTTCCTTCTCTTTCCTCTACTATTTCTTCTTCTATTTCAGATAAGCTTATAAAGCTACATTACTAAAACAAAAGAAAAAATTTAAAATTGAAGAGCCTTGAACAGTAAGATCATAAATGCTGAAAAAAAAACTATACCTTTCCCAATTAAAAAAAAAATTCTTGAAAGATTTCTGAACAGATTTTGCAACTGAAATCTATTTTTAAAACTTCTGTTAAGGCTGGGCTCAGTGGCTCAGCCTGTAATCCCAGTACTTTGGAAGGCCGAGGTGAGTGAATTGCCTGAGCCACCAGGTTTAAGACCAACCCGGGAAACTTGGCGAGACCTCGTCTCTACAATAAATAAAAGATTAGCCAGGCGTGGTAGCATGCACCTGTAGTTCCGGCTCCTTGGACAACCGAGGCAGAAGGATTGCCGAAGCCCAGTAGGTTGATGCTGGAGTGGCTGTGAGTGTGGCACTGCACTCCAGCCTGAGCAACAGAGTGAGACTCCAACTCAAAAAAAAAAACAAAAAAAACAACAAAAAAAACCAAAACTTCAGTTAAAACAGAAAAGCATGTGACAAAAATAGGCATGTGTGGAAAAGCAGCTCTGTTCAAAATCTTTGGTCCCCCCAAATTTCCATTCAGAAAACTGAATTAAATATTTTAAGTGAATCTATAAAAAAACACCTTGGATTATATAAGCTTTGTAAAGGGTACTCTCAAGGGTCTTAAAACAACTATAGAATATTGTACAAAATACAATAGTATTACAGCAAGATTTCTTTTTTTTTTTTTTTTTTTTTGAGTTGGAGTCTCACTCAGTCACCCAGACTGGAGTGCAGTGGCCGCTCCCGGCCACCGCAGCCTCGACCTGCTGGGCTCCGGCGATCCTTTCGCCTCCGCCTTCCCAGTAGCCGGAATTACAGGCACGCGCTACCATGCCCGGCTGATTTTTGATTTATTGTAGAGATGAGGTCTCGCTGCCCAGGCGGGCCTCGAACCCGTGGGCTCAGGCGATCCACTCACCTCAGCCTCCCAAAGGCGTGGGATGACAGGCTGAGCCACCGAGCCCGGCTAGAAAGATTTCTTTTAAGAAAAAAAAAGTTACTCAATAACCCTAGCACAAGCATCCAAGTGTTTGTATATAAGCAAGTGCTTAAGAGTCAGACTTGAATTTCAACTTCAACTTAAACCAGTTGCTCTTGTTTCTTGGGGCAGGCTACTGCCCTGAGTGACGGCACAAGAGAGAGACCGCTGCTCACCTCCTGTGGTGGTTCCCGAGTGCCTGGCAGGATGGGTGGCATATGTGAAGTGATTAATGAAAGTTCGTCTTTTTCCCCGTCTTTTCCTTTTTGCTTATGTAATTTGCCTAGAGCTCATCATGCTATGACTACAATTTGAACTTTCCTTTCTATAACATTATTATTATTCATCTTTATCATCTTTAATACTATGGACATCACCCCCCCCCATTGCTAAACACTTTCATGGTTATCATCTTTGTATTGGACAAAAGTCTCCCTTACTTGTAACATTAAGGTTGCTTCAAATTTTCAGCATATCTTCACTTGGAAGTCATTTTCTTTTTTCTGGATTATTTTCTTTGGATAAATTTCTGAAAGTGGAATTGTGATTCCAGAGGACATAAACCTCTTATGGCCTTTAATATATATTACCAAGTCACTTTTGATCAGGTCTGTACAAAGCCAAATTAAATTAATTGGTTCTATGGTGTTAGAAGTCCTAGCTCGGGCAATTAGACAAGAGAAGGAAATCAGGTGTATCCAAATAGGAAAAGAGGAAGTCAAGTTATCCCTCTTTGCTGATGATATGATCCTATACCTTGAATCTCCAAGAGAATCTATCAAAAACCTACTTGCACTGAGATAAAGGACTTTGGCAAAGTCACAAAATAAATGTGCAAAAGAAAGTTGCATTCCTATACATCAACAACAAACAGGCAAAGACCCAAATTAAAAGCACAATCCCATTTACAATAGCCACACAAAAAATGAAATACCTCAGCATCTTCCTAACCGGAGAAGTGAAAGACTCTTACAATGAGAACTACAAAACACTGCTCAAAAAATCCAAGAAGATACAAACAAATGAAAAAATATTCCATGCTCATGGATACGAATAATCAACATTGTTAAAATGTCCATCCTACCAAAGGCAATCTACAGATTCAGCGCAATACCCATTAAGTTACCAACATCATTCTTCTCAGACCTGGAAATGACAATACAGAAATTCATATGGAAACGTAAATGACCATGAATAGCCAAAACAATCCTTAGCAAAAGAACTTCCAGATTTCAAACTTTACTATAAGGCTACAGTAATCAAAACAGCCTGGTATTGGTACAAGAACAGGCACATAGACCAATGGAACAGGATAGAGATTCTGGAAGCAAAGTCTTAATTTCTCAACCAACTCATCTTTGACAAAGCCTCCAACAACAGCCTCCAGGGAGAGGAGAACCTATTCAGTAAATGGTGCTGGAAAAACTGGCTGACCACTTGCAAAAGATGGAAACAGGACCCCTACCTATCACCATACTCAAAAATTAACTCTAAATGGATCAAAGACCTCAACGTAAAACCTCAAACTATAAGAATCTTAGAAAACACAGGAGACACCCTTATGGAAATTGGAACTTGCAACCAATTCCTATTCAGAACCCTAAATGCCCATACCTTAAGAAATAAGACAGACAAGTGGGACCTCATCAAACTGAGCTTCTGCAAAGCAAAAGAAACCAAGAGAGCAGGGAGACAGCCCACAGAATGGGAAAAAATATTTGCCAACTGTATATCTGACAAAGGTCTAACATCTAGGAGCTACAAGGAACTCAAACGCACTGAAAGGGAAAAAACAGCCCCATGAAAAAGTGGGCAAATGACATGAATAGACACTTCTCAAAAGAAGATACATGGGCAGCCAACAGACATATGAAAAAGTGCTCAGTCTCACTCAACATCAGAGAAATGCAAATCAAAACCACCTAACCCCAGTAAGAATGGTCATCATTAATAAAACAAACAACAACAGATGCTGGTGAGGATGTGGAGAAAAAGGAACACTTCTACGCTGCTGGTGGGAATGCAAACTAGTGCAACCTCTTTGGAAGACAGTGTAGTGATTTCTGAAAGAACTAGAAATTGACCTTCCGTATGACCCAGCAATTCCCCTATTGGGACTATACGTGGAAGAACTCAAATCATTCTACAAAAAAGATACCTGCACATGTATGTTTGTTGCAGCTCTATTCACAATAGCAAAAACATGGAACCAACCATGTTGCCCATTGAAGCTGGACTGGATAAAAAACAAAGTGGTACATATACACAATGGAATATTATCCTGCTAAAGAAGGACAAACATATGGACTTCGCAGCTACTTGGACGGACTTAGAGTCTATCATACTCAGTGATCTATCACAGAAACAAAGAACAGAGTACCATGTGTTCTCACTCATGAGCAGACCTTGAACAATTATAATGCTATAAGAAAGGGATTGGCAGTAGTGGGAAACTGTCAGAGGAAGGGTGTTGGGATTGGCAGTTGAGGGAAACTGCTAGGGGAGGGTGGGGCATACCTCATCAACAAGGGTACCTGCATAATCAACGTTTGTATGACTAATTGAATTGTATGCCACATTTTTATAATAATTAAAATAAAATAAATTGTTTCTGTTCTAGTTATACTTTTTCATTATTTCTATAGCCTAGCGTTCCCCAAAATGTCCAGTATTATTTTATAATTGTTTCAGGAAAAGGTTTATATAGTATCAGACATTAAAGTAAAGTGGGTGTTGCCTTAGTACCGCATCCCAACCCCAGGACTGAGACCAGTACCCGTTCGTGGCCTCTTCACAGCAGGAAGTGAGTGGCCAGCAAGCACAGATCCATCTGCTGTCAGATCAGCATCAGCATTAGATTCTCATAGGTGCACAAACCCTATTGTGAACTGCACTGCATTCAGGAGGGATCTAGTTGCATGCTCCTCAGGAGAAGCTAATGCCTGGATAATCCCTCAGCAAGGCCTCCTTTCCCCCGCCCGTGGAAAAAACTGTCTTCCACAAAACAGGTCCCTGAAGCCAGAAAGGTTGGGAACCGCTGCCTTAGCAGACAAAATGAAAATTTCTGCAACTGCAGCCTTTGAAAAGAAAATCAGAATACCTTAATCTTGGATGGAGTTGACACTGGGACCAGAAGCTGATAGAGCCATATTTCAAAACGTCCCATCAGGTTCTGACATGCTGTGATTTTAAATAATCATAGGCAGAACAAAGCTCTTTAACCATAAGTCCTTGGGAATGGGAGAAACAATCCCTTAAAATGCCCCTCTCCCCAATATCTATGCAAATTATTGTTTACTTAAGTACATTAACATGATTGCTCAATGCTTTTCCTTTCAAAGTTAGGTGTCTGCTATAACCATCACAAAGTGGGACTTAACCATAATCACAACTGCTTGTAGAGCAAAGCCTAAATGTTTCAGCCTGGCATTAAGGATCTCATCCTCTTTAACTCT
Source organism: Carlito syrichta (assembly GCF_000164805.1). Taxonomy (NCBI): domain Eukaryota; kingdom Metazoa; phylum Chordata; class Mammalia; order Primates; family Tarsiidae; genus Carlito; species Carlito syrichta. The sequence goes on from NW_007245705.1 coordinate 277,912, forward strand.
ATTTTCTAGTTTTCTGTTCTGACCATAGTCATGGTTCCCAAAATGCCCTTGTCCCCTATGGTTTTCCACATTCCATGTATACTTCAAGAGGAGTATGAGGGGGGACCCAAAAAATCCTGGAATTTTGGAGGGCAGGCCCCTTGTAGTACAGGCTTCCCCTGCTAGGTAAGTGTTCTAGGAACCCGTCGGTTTTTATCTGGAAGTTTTGAGAAGGTTGTGACACAATTTGCAGAAGAAACGTTCTCAGTTGTGGCAAATAGGTTACTGGTTCTTCCACCATGACAACGCACCCACCCACACTGTGCTGAGTGACTTTTTTTTTTTTTGTTTCCCCGATTAAAAAAAAGTTCTCAAAGGGAAGCATTTTGCCAATGCAGAAGAGGTGAAACAGAAAACAGCAGAAGCACTAAAAGACATCAAAATCGACGAGTTCAAAAACTGTTTTGAGTAGTGGAAAAAGCATCTTGATAGGTGTATTGCATCAAACAGAGAGTACTTTAAAGGTGACTGAAATTTAAACATGTAAGAATAAATATACAAATTTTTATAAATAAATTGTTTTGGGGGGGAATCCCCCCTCCACAAATATAATCTTCCCTAGGTGTGAGCCAAGCCTCCAAGCTGGAAAGAATATTGCTTTGAAACTCCTAACTGAATCTCATCTCCAGCTCTCATGGGGTACTTTCTTTTCTCCCTGCGCTATAATGATGTATGACTTAAAAAAGATAAACTCCTTGAGAGTAGAATGCATGTTTGTATCTTCCTAAAATATATTGGCCATAAATATATATATACTTGCCATAAATATACTGGTAATCAGCAAATATTTTTGAGGTAATAAATGAATTAAAAGGATATACCAAGGGTATAAAGATGAGTCTTTCTGTCTGTAAAGAACTTTTTAAGGTCTACATCTGGAAGTTTGGCATGTTTCTCTTCAAAAACTCCAGTTTTGGGATGTTTATGTCTGAAGATAAAATGAAGTTTATAATCTTCTCCACATGTATCTGGTCCAAACATAATGGTATAGGATGTTTTATCATAAAAGTTTTCCTTCAAAGAGAGATGATTGTTGGGATTAGTCCGAAATCATAGAGCAGTTAATTATTTCTCTATTCTATCCAATGAGTAGAATTTATGAAAATGCATTAAATGTTATTAATAATTCATCAAAGAACTATTTAACACATGACAAGAAAGGATGTAGGAAAAGGACAAAATTTACTTCAACATACTTTTTTTTTTAAAATAAGCACACACTTCCTGAAGACTCAGAAGAGAAGCTAACACTTTCCTGGCAACATCATAATACACTTTAATAACTTCATATAAACCTGCATTATTAATATTTTATCAAGAGAATTAAGCATTAGAGGAAAAGTATATTTATGACCTGAAGATTAAAATGATTATCCATTACTTTCTTCAGGAAGATTCTGGAAAATGACTTTCTGAGCACAAGATGAAGAGAGGTTTAGACACAAAACAGACACAGAGACATACTCCTTGTCTTACCAGGCAACTTTCTTTTATATGGTGTGACTCAGTCGGTGAGAGTCTGGAGTCAGAAATTGGGGTTCATATCTTACTAATGCCACTTAAGTTAGCTTTATGTGGCCGTGAGGAAAGTTCTAACCTCTCTGTGCTTCGATTTCATGAACTCTAGAGTATGGATGTGACAACAGTACCTACCCTTATAAGGTTTCTCTGAGGATTAACTTGAATTAATCAGATAAATTGCTTACAGAAATATTTATTATTAGTTTTTTTGTCATCCTCCCTTCAAATGATCATCACCTTACAACACCTAAAACAAAGCTTCCACACATACTATAATGGCCTCTCTTCTGCCAGACTCTAATGATGAATAGGACCCAAAAAGTCTTTAATTCACATTTCATAGCCTATGCGTAGCCATCCATTCTGAAATCTCTCTCACTGATTTCTCATCTATCTTATTTCTATTATTTGCAGAAACCCTGACACAGCCTCCTGTAGGAAAATGCTATAAGAAATGTCCCCAACCTTCAAATGGTTCTAATACAGACTCTTAGAAGCATAAAGCTACTTCATCATGGAAAGTCTTTAAAATCAACTGTGTATTATTGTGTACACGGCTTGCCAACCCTAGCACTGGCCCACCTTTAAACGCAGCTCTTTCTTCTTTTGTTTCACTGCATGGCTGTTATTTTATTTCTCTGAACAAACTTAAGATTACTGTTGTATAAAGAAAATAACTCTAAGCTATTTTAAGAGCATCTGTAAGCACCATGTCATTTTAAAATTTATTACACATGGTAACCTTTTTTAATGTTGCTAAAGATTATAAAATAGATGTCTTCGAGTAATACAGCCTTATATAAAACTCAAAGGCAAATTGTAAAAGCTGTATAAACTCTTGGAAGAGACATCTAAAACTCTTGTCAATTTCAGTTGAAAATAAAATGTTCAGTTTTATTCATTATGCCTTTAAAAACTTATTAACTTCAAGAAGATTTTTTTAAAGATTAAAATATCATACCAGAATCAAATCATCAGTGTCTGCTAGGAGTTTAATGTATGCACCTCCACAGTCAATACCATCTTGAAAATTTACTTCATATCTGAATGAAGGGAAAAAGAACCATACTGCTGATAAATAAAAATTATGAATTGCTCTTTAAAATCTAATGTATTACTAACAATTCATTAAAATACAAATGTTTTACATTACCAGAAAGCTCAGAAAAAGCATATCTACAACCTATAGGAAATCAGCAGAAATGCTTTCCTACTAGTATAAGGAAATCATTAAAATATTAAAAATAGAATGATTACAGTCATCTATAGAAAAAACAATCAATTCATTTAAGCATTTTTTTCTAGCAAAACTGATCAATTGAGAATAAGAGAGTTTGACTAAAACTGTAATAGGAAATTTCAAATTCTGACAAGGTAGTCACTATACATATTCTTTATAAACTAAAGCCACAAAGGTCATAAGAATCACAGCTACAGCAACAGAAATTGCAAATGATCTTACATATCCGGAGTTTATGACTCATTTGTCTTTTAGCTAAACTACACCTAAACCATATTAAGTAAGTTGTATATTTCATTAAATAGCTCCAGCAAAGAGATTTCATAATCTCAGTCAATAACCAGAGTATTTCAGATCTCAACAGCCAAGAGATATGGGAAATTTTAGCTGTTTATTGTAACAGCTAAGAGAGGGAACTAGTATGGGCATCTTCTCGTGGACTTACAACACCGTGTAATTCTCAGTGATGTATTTTTGTTTTTTTGACTTTTAAAAAATAAATAGCCTTACTAAGACAATGAGGTACAGACTTATGGAACAGCGTTTAGAAGAGATTTTTGTAAACGGATGACTTATATGTGACAAAAATCAATGAGAAAATGACTGTAAAAATGAAAAACGGTAAAAACCAAAAAGGTTATGATTGTGTTAAATGAATTAAAAAACAAAAAGAGTTGAAAACCAGAGAATCAAATGAAAATAGTGACCATTTTAATAAAGGACTGTAGTTTTTAACTTTTCTGAAGAAATTTTGGTGACAAGAAGGTGAAAAATAATAGCATACAAAATTTTAACAGTGTGAACCAATTAGTATATATCTTTTATATTAAAAAAAAACCCAGAGGACACTAAAATTGTAAGTGATTCTCTCTAACTTGCAAGACCATGTATGATTTCTCTCTGTACTTTCTACTAGGCCTTCCTTCTCAACCTGTCAATAATGGTGGTTACAAGCATGCACTTTGAAATCAGAAACACCGGAGATGTATTCTTGATTCTGCAACTTATCCTAGAGACACCTTGCATAAGGGCAAGTTATTTTAGCTCTAAGTCTCTGTTTGCTCATCTATAATATGGGACCATGGCTTATACCTATACCACAAAATACGGCTATGATCATGAAAGGCTGTCATGCACAATGATGGGCAAATAAATGCTCAAAAATGTTATGATCAGAAGAAGGGTATTCTTTTGCTATTTTCTCATTTTTTAAAGGACAGTTTGTTTCCCTCAAAGCCTTATTTTTATTTTAAGCAACAGCTGACAAATTTTCCTCATGGAACTTATGTCTTCAGAAGACATGATATGTGATGCGATTTAAAGGTCACTGTTTACAGGAAAAATAAAATAAAAAGAGATATTTCTTTAGAATAGGTTATCTAAAGGACAAAGGGGTTCTATGAAAAGCTGAGAACTGGAAAGAACAATTTTGTAAACTTGCTCAATAAATGCAAACACAGCTTTGTTGTCATATTATGCCTAGACTCAGTCACTTTGGCTATTTCCTATAATGCAAACTTTCACAGTTTTCAAGTTATTAACCTGTACCAAGCATAATTAATTCACAATGGATTAGAGGATCAACAAAATGTATCTCATATAGTTTGCTGCTCAACTTTCATCACAGAAAAACTGAGGACATGTGCAGAGTACATGGTAATCTTAATTTCTTTAGAGTGCCATTTCTCAAACTGTTCCACGAAATAGTAACTACTGCTGGAGGGGAGGAAGTGAACTTATGTGGTCAAGCATATTTGGAAAACACAGTATTAAAGCTAAAAACAGGTTTTTATACATAGAACTTCTCAAAGTCTATAGACTATAGACTAATATGTTTTCTATCTCTTAAGTTGGGATACTCTTAGTTTCCAAAATGTATATGACCACATAATATATCTTAACATGTGCACAATTTGAGAAAAGCAGTGTAAAGTCATGTCATAAATCCATGGTACTTATCGCATTTAATGTAAAATCTCTTCATTGTATTTACCCTGTTTTGCTTTATAATACTAAGAGGAGACAAACATTCCTTCTTTGGATTGTTTTAAGCATATGAAAGACTACTCAGTTCGTGATCCTCCTTTTCTTTTTTCAGGATAATAATTTCACAACATCTTTAGTGATTTTTTTCGACTTAATTCCTAATATTCGCTTCTAGTCTTACAAGCTACTGCTTGCTTAGCTGCCTAGTAGTGCCTTATACTGAAAACACTAATTTGATTCATTTTACTCTAGAGAATTTACGTTTTATATTATTTTCCTTTACCCTTTCACTTAAGCCACAAAGAATCAAAGTAGAAAATGATATTACATTCACCTAGTCAAAAGAAGATTATTTCAAAACTCTCAAGGAACAAATCCCAAACCAAACCCTGAATAATAATCAATAATAGCACACACAAATATTAGTCCCAGTGAATACCTAATCAATATTTTTAAATATTAACCATATACTCTTTGACATTACTTAATATTTTAAATTCATGAAATAACTTAATATAAATAATAAGCCAAAGTGTCACGACTGAAAATATTAAGCCAATTATACCAAGTACCCTATTTTCAAGTGCAAGATGATATATTAGTTATATCACATAAGAATATGTTTAACACGTTAACAAAGAACTAAAGGGGCCTTGAGAGATACAATTTATGGGCAATGATATTTCCATATGCTGCAATTAACTTTCGACAAAGTTTCTGATAAAAGGTAGAAAGTAACAGTTATACATTTCCTCTTCTTTCTTTGTAATTTGAATGTTATGGGTTTTGCAATTGTGTTCACACAGATTCACTTTGGTTTTATAGCAGTATAGGTGAAATACACTAAATAAATTCATACCCGATTTGTACAACTGTACACATGCAAGCAACATCACTGGTTTATGTCAACATTAGGGAAGGAGAGGAGTATCTGTGACAACACATGGCCTGGAAAAGGGGCTCATGCTTGAAAAGACACTGCTATATGTATACATTTTCTTTTAAAATAAAACTTTTGCCTTTAAATCTTTATCACTGGTTTAACATCAATACTTATGGTTCTATTCTGAATACATTGAGTTTAATATCTTGATAGCAAGTAATTTTAAGAGAAGAATAAGATTAAAATGGTGATTCTACTAGGCATGGTATAGTTTATGATGACAGAATTGTATATGTTACAGAATATATTATATGATTTTATTATTAGTTGCTTTTCATTGAACAAGGGTGTGTTTGGTGTCTATGTGCATTTAACTTAGTGAAAATGAAATATAAAGTCTAGGTTTGTATACTCATTATAAAAATACAAGCTATATTCACATAAGTTAAGATTAATACAAAATTCAGATTAAAAAACATAAGAAAACTTACTGAACTATCAAAGGTTTATCAGCAAAAATAAAGGGTTTTACTAATATAGCAGATATTGCATGGTGCTTTGCTCTAGATTTCAAAACCAGTCCTCTGTCACCAGGTACTTGGTTTGCTTTCAACTCTTCTATTTCCCATCTTCCTAAAAAACAAAGCAAAGCAAATTACACTAAACAAAAGACACCGACTTAAGAACTATTTATCTGCAATTGTGAACAATCATATTTTTCCATGAAGGCTGATTTAGGAAAAACAAAACAAAATTTTAAATCAAAAAGTCTCTCCAACTACATGCATGCTGCTCTTTTTAACTTTTTTTCTGTCAGAGAATGGTTTCATTTTCTTAACTAAAATTGTGTAAACTAATAAATAGCAAACACTCTAGGGTCTGATTAGGGCACTGTTAAAGCTGGATTAGTTTGGTTTCCTCTGAAATACTTTTTAATCAATGAAATTATAAAATGTGGGTTGTCTCATGGGGTTTATCAACACTGTATTCTCAAAATGCAATATTTAAAAATATTAAAGCTGCATTTGAGACAGAAAGCACCCTCACCCTTAACCCAAAATGAGCATCTATCTCAGTCTATTTTCAAATGCACAACACTCATGAACTGCTGCTTTTCTTACTTGCGGCAGTTATCGAAAGGATTTAAATTTTATCTTGAAAATTGTAGGCTTGATTCACACAAGCTCTGCCCAAGGAAGCCCATCAGCTCTCAGAACTCCTGATCAGGAAAGCAGCAAGGCATTGGACAAGCACTAAGCTACAATGTGGCAAAGATGAGGTAGGCCCTCTCTGAGCTAAACATTCCCATGTTTCCGATCAGGACACTCTTGAAATAAGGTCATGGGCCACACACAGTGCAAAGCTGGGTGGGCTCCCTGTAGCTAAAAGGTGTGCATTAGACTTGACTCTCTTCCTCCCTCTAGAACAGAAAATCAGTTTGTGTAAAATCTGGTTTTGAAAATTACAGCTATTGCCTATTCCAAGAAAACTCAAGTCAGCAAAACTTGCTATTTTTCAGTATTGTGTCAATGAGCAATTTTGAATCACCAGTGTTCTTATATTACCTTTTTCTATTTTTTAAAACAGAATGTAGGATCCAGAATAGTTTTACAACTCAAGAGATGTGATTGATTTTTGGTCTATAATTGTGTACACTTTATTGGACTTTTAAAAATGTGTTTTCCAATTCAAGTTTCCAGGTTTCTTTTTGTTTTTTCCTCTAATTTTCTCATATTATACTTTTTTTGTTAAAGATCAGTTTATTTGGTTTTTCTTCTGTCACATTGATGATGAATTGAATTATCACTACTAATCAGTGGTTCGCACCATCCCCACCCCCTGCATCATTCCGTCCCCCTCCAAGGGTCTTATATTAGGAAGTAACAGCTTTATTCTTTGGATTTTCAAGATACTGACACTAAACGATTTGAAAAACTATGTCGTTTTTCTTGCAATTACATACAGCTATGAAAAAGGTACCAACTAGCATTTAATTTTAGAAAACCTATTGACAGGGTAATTATTCCTTAATGACAAGAGGCTTTTCCTCTTCAAAAAAAACAATAACTTTCTATTAATAGGATCACTTACCCAAATTCTGGACAATCCTAGGTAACATAAATTCAATTGTAAATAAAATTTCAGAAATAATTTATACTTAGAAAGTCGGTCACTTAAAGAATCGATATGTATAATACAACATCTATACTTTGTGTTGGCTCTGTTGCTTAGGTGGTTAAAGCACCTGTCTTGTAACATCTACACATTTATTAATAACAATCTGAAAAATTTGAATAATTCTCCTCAATATGCACAATCTGTATCCAAGCATATAGTGTTTCATATAGATTTGCTTACTCCTAAAAAACTTGGAATGAGTTTTAGTTAGATAATGCTTGATAGACGCTGATTAACTACTGTGAATATTAAACAGTCTTAAGAGGAAATCCGATACTGGTCTTCTCAACTAACCACTTTGTATACAACACCACTTTCAAAACCTGAATTTTTAATAGAGTTCTTATTTTTCAAAGTTGCTTTTTAAGAAATTGATTAAAGTCAGCCAGAAACTACAGCTATATATATTATGCTAGAACATTTTTTGTGATGGTTTAAAAATTTTTAATAGTAGAGTTATATGGCAAAATCTCCCAAAGTTAAAAATATATAGAAAATGATATCACCCATATAGTTTGAGTAGGCTATGTATTTCAGTACTGTCAAGTAATTGTATAGTATTTATAAGCATTCTGCATTTGCATAGCCTGTAGAATTTCTGTATACATTTTTGAAGTGACTTGAAGAAAATTATTTACTTGAATATTTAATTTTTTTTTGAAAGTAGGATTTATTAAGAGAACAGAAAAGCTCCCACAGTGGGAGGAGACCTGAGGGGGTTACCTGAATATTTAATATATAATAAGACAACAGACCAAACTTGGAAATCAAGATGCTTGATTTTTCTTGCTGGTTTGATTTTTAATTTTAAGCTGGCAAGGAAACTCACGTGAACACTAAAAGCCATTTTTGTCTTGTAAGAAATAGAGACTTAAAGTTCATCCTTAAGATAGGCCATCTCTTAATTTTATAAGAATCTATGGAGTCTTATAAAATACAAATACAAAGCAGATACTGTTTCCACCCAATGTTCTGGGGAAAACTCTTCCTAAATATAGATATTTGAAGCCTAGCATTCTATTTGATAATGTATAGTTATGTAGATATATTTAAGGTGGCAGTATCTATTTCTGCAGACTCACTGATTCTTTGGGGGAAATTATTCTTTTCTCTAAGTGAATTTATAGTACTTCTCTAAGTGGAATATAGTATTGCTCATTTGATGCATATGGTAGTATTCCTATTGGAGTAGATAAGCATATATATGCACAACGGAGTTGCTAGAATGGAGAACACTTCCTGCAAAGGAAGACATACAGGCATGATCTTTATCTTAAAACAGAAACTATGGAAGGGAAGTATACAGCTGATACCTGTTTGTTGTTGTGATGTAAATGCCTGTTGGGGTCTGAGTATAAGGTCACATGATTATGAGCATGAGGTCTCTGAGAAAGATGAAATTCCCACCATCAATCACCTTGAGAAGAGATTGGTCTTGCTTTGGGATATATCCACTAAGGAGGCTAGTTTTAGACTAGGAGGAGGAAATTCTTTGGTCATACTCCAGGGTAGTCTTGGTAGGAAAGACAATATGACTTGTGCATATAGGACATTTCTTTGCATAGCTAAGCCTGAAGATAACCTTATCAGAAACCCTATGATAAGATGTAGCCTGGAGGTGTGGGCTCCAGGAACAGCCACACCTCTGTAGCTCTCATTAGTTATCCTGTTGAGTGTTTGCTAGGAGAATCTTGCTGTGAACTCTAACTTGAGCTAGGTGTGCCAAGTCTGAGATGAAACTTTGGAGCCTAGGAAATACTGCTTCAGGAAATGTACATGACTAACTGCAGCAAAGTGCATATTCAACTGTTCAGAGGTAGAAAATGAGATTAATGGGATGAAGAGTGGAGCTCCAGAAATATTGAAGGGCTTTCCAAAAATATTGAAGAGGGACAAGATAAAAGACTAAACATTGTATTATGAAGCAGGATGGGTGCCTCCAGTCAACACATTTTAATGAAAATATAACCTTAAAAGCTAGTGAACTCATGCTGGTTATATCTAATATTTAAATTAATCTAATATTTACTTTAATTTACTTAGTATTTAATTTAATACCTTACCATCATATATAGAAATCTCTGCATCTATATCATCTTTCTTTGCTTTTGATAAAACCCACCTGTAAATAAAGTTAAAAATACGTGTATGTCATTAACAATAAAACCAGCAAATGTATCAATACAATGCATATTAGAAACACAACAAGACCCTTCTGTAGTTCATAAGTGTGATGATCAGGTGTTCACACTCATGTGTGAGATGTACCTCTCTCAAAAGCTTGTCATAACATCAGCACATTACCCATCTGACGGCGGGGGGGGGGGGGGGGGGGAAGAAAAAAAACCACAATGAACGATTACCCAACAAACTTGTCTACTGAATGAATAGATAAAAAAATAAAACTCATGAGATGGGTCATGTGTCAATGATTGTAGAAGCTACAATGAATATAAAGGGCTTCATTAACTATTATTTCTACTTTTGACCGTATTTGGAAATTTCAATATACAAAGTACCTTGTAACTCTTTGTTAAAAAAATAAAAGATTACTCAACACAGTCATATTTTATTCAGAAATAAACTAACAGTTAGGGGCAAAATAAGCATGCCTACATATAATCCTGCCAGGCTAGAGTTAAACCAAATTTGGGATCTGTAATTTATGAGCTGAATGATCACAAGTAAGGCACACTATGAACTCAGTTTCTTCATTTTTAAAATGGGATATAGTACTTACCTGCCTGCCTAACTTAGGACAATGTCTAACACACATCAATCATTTTAAGTGCTAACCTTTATTCTTTTTATAATTACTTAAGATTGAAAGGCAACTCAAATTTGTCCTCTGAACCTAGATTGATAAATTCTGTCATACAGAATGAAGAAATATTATAAGTTTCATCTTTACGTCCAGAATTTATTTACATATTTTCTTTGTATGAATGAATAACTATTCAAATTAAACTTCTCAATCGAAACCAAAAATGTGTAAAGTATTAGTTTACATCATCAAGGTACTTTAAAATTTTTTATAGATCTATAGTTAAGGTGATTCTCATAGGCCAAAATCCAAACTTTTTTTAGTTCAAAAAAGCGAATCAAATCAAAGAAAACATTCTCTTGAATGAACACTCACCCAGTCAACCTTCCACTGTCAAACGTTTCTGCAAAATATACTTCTCCTATAGGTTGAGGTGTCCTATATTTAATCTGAAAAATGTATTTTATGAAATGTAAAGTTATTCATTTTCACAAATATTTTAATTAAATACCCTCCCTAGTGAAGAACCTACTATGCAATGCACATATAGGCAATACAGATATGAGGTGACAAACTTGAATAAGAAGCAAAACTTTGTATCCTTGCAATGGTAAGATACAAAAAAACTAAGCAATAGTTAGATGACATAAATTCTATATGTGCAATCAGAGGTGACACTGACCCCTCCTAACTCAGGAGGAATGGGAGGAAGTGATTAGAGGTCTCATGACACATTACATGGTCTTTAAAGGACTCTGACAAATGGCAGTATCTGGGGACAAAAATCATTAGACAGCATAACAAAAAGCATATAAGATGAAAACCTTCGTCAGTATATAGGCTAGTTTAAAATTAACTCTTCCATTTCACTGTTTGATGACTAAAGAGCAATAATATCATTTTGACATTAGGAATCCAGATCTGATGAGTAACAGATCGGTCTGGATTCTTTCTAAATCAGCCTTTTGTAATTTTTATCTGTATAATTAGTTATGAGATTTCTTAGTCTTTAGGGAAAAGGTGCAGAAGACCTTTTTCTATTTTTACTACCCTGTAATGATTAACACAATGTTTCCTGTCTGTTAACGGGAAAAAAATCAGTAATTAAACAAAATTCTGCATAATTACTGGCAGGCTCAAGATTCAGCTACCCAAATTAGTAGTCTTCTATTAGTTTCTTGAATTACAAACTTTACTGTTGTCTATATTTTTGCAGATTGAAAAAATGAGCAATGCTGTCACAAGAGATTTCCTCCTGCTAGACAACCTTTGAAATCAGTTTATTTTGTTCTTTACTTATACTTTATCATATCTAGATGATATGTGCTATAAAACTAGAAACATCAGAAACGACTCTTTCCCATTTCTAATCATATGCTTAAATTATCACCAAATACAGTCAGGAGTGATAGGCATCTGTCAATTTCCTTGAAGTCCCATGTAGTGGATGCATCTAAGTCAGTCAAGTTTAGTACTTGGAGGACTTACTTTTTATAGATGATAGACCTAGAATTGTTTTTAATGTACTTGCAGAGGTTTAACATACAAGTGATGCTTCCTCACCATCACAAACATTTCTGATTAGCACAGTATCAGATAGGAATATTCCTCAGTGTAAAAGCTCTTAGAGATTGTCAAAAATCTCTGTAAAGTTTCCCAGGGTCCTGTCGGTCACGACTCAAAAACGTGCATCTCAACACCACTGAGACAGAAACACAGTGGGCTTTCCTGATGCCTATACCTCATCTTCACCTCCCTTCTCATGTATCCTCCTGGTTAACATTTTCTTCCCTCAGAGAAAAAAAAAAATGATGAGGTGCATACTTTACTTCTCAAAGAACTGTAAACTGTACTATCTTTTATTTTATCTGAAAAATTCCAGCAGTTTCAGAAATACACCTGAAAACCTTATTCTTAGCAAATGTACTATTCCTCTTTAACCAGTGATGAACTCCTATTCTGAAGGGGGAAAAAAAACCCTTCCCAGTTATTTGTTATATGTACAAATCTCTGGAGTACATATGTACTCCAAAAACTAACAGAGCAAGATAGAAAAAAAGCAATGTCTTTCTATTTATTGATAAAATGAGGACCATTAGAACAGAAAAGAATCTTTGGAGGTAGTCACTCCACTGTATTATGTAAAGGAATAACTTACAACTTATTTCTCAGCAGCCTTACCTCTGAGGAAGGTTCACCTTCGTTAGCCTCAATCTTTTCTGGATTCTCACCGAAGTCTTCCATCTCAACACCATCATCCATAAATTCTGCATTAACTGAGATGAATAGAAGACCCACACATAGCCCAAAGGCTTGGAAATGCATATTGATTATCTGTGAAATTAAAAGTAATTAGTGAAAACAAGACAAAGTTGTGAAAAATACATATTGCCTGGGTGCGGTGGCTCAGCCCGGAATCCCTACACTTTGGGAGGCTAAGGCGAGAAAATTGCCTGAGCTCAGAGGTTCGAGACTTTGAGACCAGCCTGGGCAACTTAGTAAGATCTTGTCTACAATAAATCACAAAAACTAGCCAGATGTGGTGGTGTGCGTCTGTAGTTCCAGTTACTTGGAAGGCTGAGGCAGAAGGATCACCTAAGCCCAGCAGGTCGAGGCTGCAGTGGCTGTGAGCATGCCACTGCACTCCAGTCAGGGTGACAAGAGTGAGACTCCAACTCAAAAATGAAAAATACATATTAAGGATAAGTAGAAAGAAATAAATTCTCCTTAATACCTCCTTAATTCAAGGATAGTAAAAAACAAGTCATAAACAAAATTGTTTAAATTATGCCTTGAACAAGTGAAACCACAAATTTCAAATCACTTAAGAAACAGCTTCTACAGATGCAGGCCTACTTCTGAAAACAAAGAGCTAATGGAACAAAATCTAAAGACTTAGATAACAGTAATTATCAAACTCAAATAATATATAATCCTCTCTAAGAGAAAGGATAAAGTATTATAATTCCTAGGTGTTCACATAAATTATTTTTATTATAATGTTGCTTAAGTGTATATAGACAAGCAACTAGAAACTTTATAATTATAAAACAAAATATATTTATAAACAAATACCAAAAAATGAAAGAAAAATAATTTTATCACAAATTTAACACTATAGTGTTTTATTGAAATCAATTGACCACCAAATTCCTTCCTCCATGCAGCTTGCGGAAAGCTCTAAATAGCCGCTATGCCTTCATAAGAAGGGAAGCACTCAAGAATTGCATCCTTTTGTACCACCTGGTATCTTTGTTTTTTTTTTTTGAGTTGGAGTCTCACTCTGTCGCCCAGACTGGACTGCAGTGGCCGCTCCCGGCCACCACAGCCTCGACCTCCTGGGGGCTCTGGTGATCCTTCCACCTCAGCCTTCAAAGTAGCTGGGATTACAGGTACACACTACCACACCTGGCTAATTTTTTGATTTATAGAAATGAGGTCTCGCCAAGTTGCCCAGGCGGATCTAGAACCCGCGGGTTCAGGCAATCCACTCACCTTAGCCTCCCAAAGCGCGGGATTACAGGCTGAGCCACCGAGTCTGGCTCGAAAGATAGTTTTTAAGGACAATAATATACCCTGCATGTAGAAATCTGCTCATCTGCCTTGATTGACATAAGCCCAACTAATGAATTTGGTTTTGTTTTTCTCATCTTTCAAATCCAATAAAGCAAGGCTCTCAAAGCCTAAACTCCTCATAAGTACTCAATATGTGCTATTTCCTCTCTCTCTTTCTCTACACACACACACACATTCACACACATATTATATATTTTTTGAGCTGGTGTCTCACACTGTCATCCAGGCTGGAGTGCAGTGGCACAGATCATGACTCACTGCAGCCTCGACCTCCTGCGCTCAGGCAATCCTTTCACCTCAGAAAACCTCCCACGTAGCTGGACTATAGGCACACACCACCACATCTGGCTAATTTTTTTCTTTTTCTTTTTTTTTGTTTTTGAGTTGGAGTCTCACTCCGTCACCCAGACTGGAGTGCGGTGGCTGCTCCAGGTCACCGCAGCCTCGACCTGCTGGGCTCCGGCGATCCTTCCGCCTCAGTCTTCCAAGTAGCTGGAACTACAGGCATGCACTACCACGCCCGGCTGATTTTTTGATTTACTGTAGAGATGAGGTCTCGCCAAGTTGCCCAGGCAGGTCTCGAACCCACGGGCTCAGGCAATTCACTCACCTCGGCCTCCCAAAGTGCGGGATTACAGGCTGAGCCACCAAGCCTGGCCACCTGGTATCTTTGTATCACAAATTAAAAAGTGCAGCTCATTTACTGGTACTGAAGTAATGCTCACTCTCACATCAAAGGTAGGTAGCACATGCAAAGAAAAGACAACCACAGGATACTCAGTATCTGGTGATAAGGGTGGCAGAAACTGTTGACTGATCACCGACTATTTTATCTTTTTCAAAGGGACATGACTATGTGTTCCTTCGAACTAAGTGTGACCATGTATCTGAGCTCTACCCAACGGACTGTAAACATAAGAGCTGTATGCCCTTGCCAGCCCTCGTCCATAAAAGCTGCCTGTAACTGATTCTTTATGACCTTACCACTTCTGGTTGATACAAGCAATTTTGAAAGCCGTGGTTGACCTGAAGTCAGCAAGCTACAGACCCAGAAGAGCTAATAGTATACTTCCAGGTCATGTCCGAAGACCTGAGGTCCAGGAGAGCTGACAGTGTAAGTTCCAGTCCGAAAGCCAGGAGGCTCAAGACCCAAGAAGAACCCATGTTTCCGTGTGAGTCCCAAAGGAAGAAAAGACGAATGTCTCAGTCAAGCAGACAGGAGGAGTTCCCTCTTCCTTAAGGTAGGGTCGCCCTTTTGGCTCTATGCAGGCCTTCAATAGATTGAAAGAGACCCATCCACATTAGGGAAGGAGGTCGCTTTATTCAGCCTACGGATTCAAATGCTAATCTCATCACTAAACACCCTCACATGACACATCCAGAAAAATGTTTGACCAAATATGCGGGGCTCTTGTGGTCCAGTCAAGTGAATATATATAATTAACCGTCATAGCCATCTACTCCTTGGGAGAACCAGAAGCCAAAAAGAGTGCTAAGCCTCTGGGATTTTAAAAAATTTCTATTTGAGCATCACTTTAACTAGTACATATTATTAACTAAAACCTGCTATTATTTTCCAAATCAGAAAGGCCTAAAGCAATAAAAATCTCTCAAGAAATATAGCACAAAGTAAAAAATGAACATAATGGCACGGATAATAGTTGAAAATACGACTTTCTGGAGGTTTGGGCAACAAAGTACTTCAAAACATTTGAAGAAATTTGGATCCGATATTATAAAAGTGAGAAACCACTGTCATCAGTGAAATAATCAGAGCTGGAGGACTGGGTATGGGAATATTATCTGGTTGCACTAATTATAGAAGGAATAAACTCTATCTTTGTACTAGGTTTTAAAGCCATGGCTATGCACTCAAATTAAAACTGACTATCACCATTTTCAAAATCATACATTTATAAAAAACAGTATCATGGTATACTTATTTATTTAGAATGCACATAGGTTCAAAAGAAGTAGCTTGAAACCACTTGTAAAACACAAAACGAACAAAAATATAAGCTCATGAGAGCTGGAACGCTCTCATTTCTGTATCTGCAGTCCCTAAAAGCAGGTTGGCACATGATAAATAAGAGCAGGTACATGTTTACAGAATGAGTGACAGGAAGAGGGTGACAGGGAAGAGGGTGACAGACACTGCCAAACCATCAGTCAGGGGGAGTCTGTGGCTACCGCTCTGGAGAAGCACATGTAGCACCAGGGTTTCTGGGCCGTCAGGGAAGCCCAGAAGTAAAATGAGTGAGTTTTTACTGTCTATAAAAGTCAGCAAGATTCTTGGAGGGAAAAATCCTTTTCTATACTTTAATTTCTAGAAATCCTTTTTGACAGATGTCTCTGACCATGGTTTTATAAGAGAGAACTAGTTATGTCAATGATTCTATCATTCTTCCTTAGAGTTTAAGGTGCATTGTTAAAGCTTACCACAGTCAAAGCATTTTTGTAGAGAAGAGAGATTATAGTCTAGACAGGTTGCAGTTTTATGATCCAGCTTAATGTAGGGAAGTTAATCATATATTTAAATTGTACAGTCATGTGACGTAAAACAATATTTCACTCAGCAACAGATCACATATATGACAGTGACTCCATCAGATTACAATGGAGTGAAAAAACTCCTGTCAGTGATGCTGTGACATCATAACACAATACATTATGCATGTGTTTGCGGCGACGCTGGTGTAAACAAACCCACTGCACTGTCAGTCATATAAACGTATAATACATACAATTAGGGGCAGTGCCTAATACCTGGTAATGATAATAAACAACTATGTTACTGGTTTGTGTCTTTACTGCCTTATACTTTTTATTGTCATTTTAGTGTATTCTTCTACTCATAGAACAAAAAGTAAACTGTAAAATAGCCTCAGGCAGGTGCTTTAGAGAGGATTCCTGAAGAAGGTATTGTGCTAGCTGGAGATGCCAGCTTCACGTGCACTATTGTCCCTGAAGACTTTCCAGTGGGATAAAACGAGGAGGAGGAAGACAGTGGTACCAATGACTCTGATCCTCGTAGGCCTAGGCTAATGCGTGTGTTTGCGTTTTAGTTTTTAACAAAAGAGTTTTAAAATTTGAAAAAATTTGATGTAAAAATTTAAAAAGCTTATGGAATAAGAAATAAAATACTTGTGTACAACTGTATAATGTGTTTGTGTCTTAAGCTAAGTGTTACTACAAAAGAATCAAAAAGCTTAAAAAATTAAATGTATGAAGTTAAAGTAAGCTAAGACGAATTTATCACTGAAGAAAGAAAAAAATGATCATACATTTCATGTGGCCCAAGTGGACAGTGTTTCTAAAGTCCCCGGTCACGTACAGTGATGTCCAAGGCCTGCACAGCCTCTCACCACTTGCTCACTGACTCCCCAAGAGCCACTTCCCATCCTGCAAGCTCCATTTATGGCAAGCGCCCTATGCAGGGGTGCCATTTAAAAATCGTTCATACCATATTTTTATTGTACCATTGTGATATATAGCTATGCTTAGATACATAAATCCTTACCATTATGTTACAACTGCCTACAGTATTCAATAATGTGCTGTACAGTTTTGTAGCCTAGGAGCTATAGGCTATACCACATCGCAGGCTATACCATCTAGGTTTGTGTATTATAAGTACACTCTATGACATCTGCATGATGACATCACTTAATGACGTATTTCTTAGAACATATCTCCGTTAAGTAATACATGACCATATTCTACATCTATGGAGAAATATTCTTTTTTCTTTCTTTTTTTTTAGAAAGCAGGATTTATTGAGAGGACAGAAGAGCTCCCACAGTGGAAGGAGACCCAAGGTTGCCCCAGAAGTATTCTTAATGTGAGCTTTTCAGAGTCTTTCTATAGGCATACTGCATTTTCATCTCTAGTCATAATTTACTTTAATAGAAAAGATAGAACAATTAGATGAAAGGTTTTGTTACATCCTAAAAACAATACTGGACACATTTCCACCAAAATTAGAGGATATTCTTCAAATTATCTGGCCGTGTGGCATATAGAATGTTCACTCAGAAGGATTACAAACGGGGTAGGGAGGCAGGTAATGGGACCTCTCAGAGAGGCAGCCTTCTTCCAAAGAAGTGTGATATGCTGCTACGGAAGCAACTTACATAATTCAGAATAAACTGCATCAAGGACTTATGAATTTCTTGCTGGCTGTTTTACACAAGAAGTTGATTGGAAGTCATCCAGTAAACACCAACATTCATCATTCACTAATTCATTCAACAAATATTTATGATTGTCAGTTATGTGTGAGGTATTATGTTAGATACTGCGTTTATAGTATTGAGCAAAATATACAAAGACCCTTGATCTCATAGAGCTTATAGTCCAGAATGAAAAGCAGATGATGAACAAATAACCCAAGTATAATATGTAAATTATAGTAAGTGACAGAAAAGACGTGTGTGACAGTGAGTAACTGGGGAACTGAATTTGCATGGCGGGGAAGGGATCAGGAAAAGCCTCTTTGAGAAAGTAATATTTAAAGTGAAATGTAGAGGGCAGAAATAACTGATTCCCCAAGGTTAAGGACAAACAAAGCAGTATGTGACAAAGGAAAGAAAGGAGAAGAACAGAATATGCTCTTTTTGAGTACTGACTACCTTTCAACCCTTTAAATTCCAATCTTCATAAGACTCTACAGTGAAGGTATTGGTATTCAATGTCATATATAAGGAAAGCGATGCTCAGGAGACAAGTAATTTGGCCAAGCCCACCCAAGACTACAAAGCAGAAGAGGCAGGACTCAAAGTTAGGTCCAGCTCCAAATTCTGCATGTTTCTCAGCACAGCTCTAGAGGAGACAGTTATTTAATCCTCACCGATTGGCATAAAATTCTAAGCCTGCTATACATAGTACTATGATAAATTTTTTTTGTTCTATTCTTTAGACATACATTCCAATTTGTGTGGATTTTATATTTTAAAAGTCATATTTTGATGTATATTCAAATTATATTTTAGGCACATACATTTAATTGGTCAAATGGCCTTTACCAGCAAAAAATTTAAAGCAGCTTAAAGGATATGTAAAGCTATCAATACTAACAATTTAATGGTACCAACTTCTAATTGTATGACGCTCTTAAAATTTTTTTAAGTATGCTCACACAAATTTCAGGATCATAAGATACCTGCACCTTAGTTAAAAAGTTCAATGATAGGCCAGACGTGGTGGTTCATACCTGTAATCCTCACACTTTGGGAGGCCAAGGTAGAAGGATTACTTGAGTCCGGAATTCCAAAACAGCTTGGGCAACATAGTGAGACATTGTCTCTACAAAAAAATTAGCCAGGTATGGTGACATGTACCTGTAGTTCCAGCTACGTGGGAGACTGAGGTAGAAGGATTGCCTGAGCCCAAGAGGTTGGCCTGGGCAGATGCTGTGAATAAGATGGGCAAAAGTGTCTGAGCGAGAGTCAACAGGCCTTAGGCGATCAGGAGTCTCCAGCCCAACCATGATTGTGCCACTGCACTTCAGGCTAGGCAACAGAGTGAGATCCCAACTCAAAAAAAAAAAAAAAAAGCCCCAAAATGTTTACTTTTGGAAATACATATCACATGCTAGATAATATAAATAAGTCTAGGTATCTCCTTTCCTTAACAACAAAGTTTCTGGAAAGACTATCGCCATTAACCGTTATTACTTCTAACTTCCTGTGGTAGGATGAATCACGGTTCCCCAAAGATGTCTACACTTGGGTCCTGTGACTATTACCTCACACAGTACAAAGGGCTTTGCAGATGGAATTAAGGTTGCTAAGTCTTCGATTTAAAATAGGGAGAACTGCATGGCTTATCCAGGTGGACCCAAGGTAATTGCAGGGGCCTTTAACAGTGGAAGAAGAAGGAGAGAGAGATGAGAAGACGACATCCCAAGGGGAGAGGGACTTCTTTCACCAAGGGGGGCCTTGGAGATGGAGGACAGGGTCCATGAGCCAAGGATGGAGGGCCTCCAGAAGCTGAAAGCAGCCCTTAGCCGACAGTCAGTCAGGAAGCAGAGACTGCAGTTTTCACAGCGAGGAACTGAATTGTGCCACCAACCTGAATAAGCAAGGAAGCAGGTTTTCCCAGAGCCTCCAGTAAGGCGTGCTGTCCACCGATACCTTGACCTTAGCTTGGTGAGACCTGTCAGAATTCCGGCCCATAAGAACTGTTGCCTAAGCTGCTTCATTCGTGGTGAGTTGTTACGGCAGCAAGGAAAAAGTCGTATTCTTGGGGGGGGGGGGTTTAAAGGCAGTTTATTAGGAAGACAGAAAAGCTCCCAAGTGGGAGGGGGCCCAAAACAGGGTTGCCCCCAAAAGTCATTGGTCACTTCCTCTACGGCCTGTTGCCCCTGACTTTGCCACCTGCCTCCTCCCTGAAACCCCTTCTTCCTTGGTTTCTACGCCATTCCTGATTCCCTTCTTTTTCTCTGCCTTCTTCACGGGCACTTTTTCTAATCTTCTGTAAATGCGATCTCTTCCCAAGTTCTCTTCTTACGCTACATATTCCCTTGGCTTCTACATAGTAATCATGTTTTCTCACTTGTGACTTGAAGTAGACAACCTAAAGATTCATTAAAGGTAACAATTCTAGTTTTCTAATTAACACTAAAATTTATTAGGTACTAAAAGTAAGTAGTAAAGCTGAGGACTGCCAAGCTTTATCCACGGCTCAGAGGCCATATTTTTGTTTCAAATCATTATCTTCAAGGATGGGCCAAAGCCTCCCATCATGTGAATTTGCTCTTTCCTCCCAAACCTGCTTATCTCCTTTATTCCCTTCTCCCATTAACTGCATCTCTGTTCAGCCAAGTCTCTCAGCTACAGACTTTGCCATCATCTTAACACTACATACTCACCAATCTCATATGTCACTGGTAATTAAGCCCATTTGGGTATTTCTGAAATGTCTCTAACCTGGTGCCACAACCTTAATTTAGGGATCAAGCCTTTCTGAAAGGGATCAGTAAACTGCCACTTGGCCTCTTTCATTGTTATCAGTCTCCAAAGCCATGCTTTGCTGTCTTGCTAGCATGGTCTTTCAGAAAAACAAGTCTTAATTTACTGTTTATAAAAATGCCTGAAAGGTCTCTGTAGTTATCAGCATAAACTCTGCGCCTTCTAAGGCCTATTCCTTTCACTCTGAATGCTCACCCTTTTAACATGTTCATGCTTCTGTATACATTATTCTTATAACTGAGAAGCCTCTCTGCTGTTATTCAGTTTTAATAGCTGACTGAGGACTCAGCTAACACTGATATGCCCCAGGAGTGGTGTTTGACAATCACCTATTATTTAAAATGTCAATTGCCATGTGACTTCAGGAACACAGCTATAGAAAGACAGTAAGTACACTGAACTCGGCATCATCACACCAAGGTTCTAGTTTCATTATTTAAAAGGCAAGTGATTAAACTGCTCTGGACATGTTTTCTCATTTGGGACATGAACAAGACAATCTAAAGATCCATTAAAGTTGACAGTTCTTGTTTTCTAATTAAGAACACTAAAATTTATTGAGTACTTTCTGAAAACAAGTAGTAAAGCTAATTTGCACCACAGTTAAATTTCTAGACAGCTCTACTGACATACTTACATCATTTATATACAATAACTAACCTTATCAGCCAGATAAATAAAACAAGGGGTATGGAATATATTGTTCTAAGGATTTGGGAAAAAGATCTAAATATGACTGGAAGAGCAAACCAATTAGATGTGAAGGTAAAACTGAAAAAGAGGGCAAAATTAGAATTACCAAAAGAAGGGCCACCTAGAGTGATATAAACATTTCAAAACAAGCAAAACCATAAGATGAGATGTAGGTTTTTCCTGTTTTATTTTAATGCATCAAAAAGTTACAATATAGGCGAGGCATGGTGGCTCACACCTGTAATCCTGGTACTTTGGGAGGCCGAGCCAGGAGGATTGCTTGAGTGGGAGACCAGCCTACACAACACAGAGACCTCATCTCTAAAAATATATATTCATACACTAGCTGGGCATGGTGGCATGCCCCTGTAATCCCAGTTACTTGGGAGGCTGAGGCTGGAGGATTGCCTGAGCCCAGGAAGTCGAAGCGGCGGTGAGCAGGTAATGGAGCCACTGCACTCCAGCCTGGGCGACAGAGTGAGATCCTGACTCAGAGAAGAAAAAAAAAAAAAAGTTTCAATATAGATGAACCCTCCTCTGATGCAAGACTTCTTCTCCTGTCCCGATATTTTGCCTTCTCCCCCCTCCAGAGCTCTGCTGCCATTTGCGTCCAAATCCCAAGCAAATGCCTCCTCGCGGTGGCCTGGGCCGATGCTGTGAATAAGATGGGCAAAAGTGTCTGAGCGAGAGTCAACAGGCCTTAGGCGATCAGGAGTCTCCAGTAATTGGGGCCTCCTTGGATTGCACCCAGCACTTTCGCTCCCTCCCCAGCGGCGCGCGCCGGGCTCCACGCGGCGCGTCCAGGGAGCCGCCAGGCTGGAGTCGCCGCCGCAGCCGCCACCGCCGGGAGGGTCGGTCCCATCCGCCTGCACCTGGGCGGGG
>NW_007245705.1:301064-343564 GCF_000164805.1 Carlito syrichta
CGCCGTGGAGGGAGCGGCTTGCTCGCTCTGCGCCCGCCCGGCCTCGCGTGGACCCGACTCTCGGGGTAGCCTGGCGGGGATCGCCTCCCTGTCGGTCCAGAGACGTCCTCCTCCCCGGCTCGCCCTCTCTGCAAAGTGTTGGTCTACCTCCCACCGCAGAATAATTGGGTCCTGAATTTTATGTAAATCTTGCGTCCAATTACACGTGCAGCAAGATGAGAGACCCAGGTTTTTCTAGAGTTCTGTGTGTTAAGAGACGGTGGGCTGGTTTAAAAAAAAATGTGGTACATATACACGAGGGGTTGTTACACAAAATTATGGACTTCACAGCAATCTGGATGGATTTAGAGTCTATCGTACTCAGTGATCTGTCACAGAGACAAAGAACTGAGTATCACATATTCTCACTCGTCAGTGGATCCCGAACACTGATCATAATACTACATGAAAGGGGTTGGCAGTAGTAGGACACTGCCAGGGGAAGGAATGGGGGAACACATCCATCAAAAAGAGTACCTCATCCCACACCAGGAGAAGTAAGGACCTATGGGAGGCTCAAACTTCACCTGTAGGAGGACCACTTGTGTACCTAATCCTGAATTGTACCCCACATTTTTTTTTTTGAGTTGGAGTCTCACTCTGTCGTCCAGACTGGCGTGCAGTGTCATGCTCCTGGCCACCACGGCCTCGACTTGCTGGGCTCCGGTGAGCCATCCGCCTCAGCCTTCCAGGTAGCTGGAACTACAGGCGCGCTATCCACCCCTGGCTAAATTTTTAAAAATTTATTGTAGAGAGAGGTCTTGCCAAGTTGTCCGGGTGGGTCTTGAACCCGTGGGCTCAGGCAATCCACTCGCCTCGGCCCCCCAAACTGCTGGGATTACAGATGCGTCACCGAACCTAGCCATGTACTCCACATCTTTAAAACATATATAAAAGAGAGAGATGAGGAGTCATTATGGTTAGCAGGGAGACTTCCTACTTCGTGTGCCATATAGATATGTCAAATGTTAACAAATAAAGCCATTGTATGTATAACAATGCATTCTTTTTCTTTGCTATGATACTATGCATAAGAGTTGCTGACAGGTATTGTGCTCGCAGAGCTGTAAACATTAATTTTTTCGTTTAACCTTCACATCCACCCAGGTGACAAAACGGATGATGATAACTTGCTTGAAGGCACACAACTGGGAAATGTGGACCAGGATCTCACTCGGGCCTATGTCTCTCTGAGCCTGTGGTTTCAGCCAACACAGGAAAATAAAAATGCAGCATACATGTAGTATTGAATCACAAATGTCCTTCTCCAATAGAAGTTGGAATGTGTAGCTTTTACTATTTATATTTTATAGCATTTATTTTTTAGTTGGTGTCTCACTCTGTAGCAGGATCACCGTGATCAGGTTCAGGGCAGCCTCGATCTCTTGGGCTCAGGCGATCCTTCTGCCTCAGCATCCCAAGTAGCTGGGACTTCAGGCACGCCACTATGCCTGGAAATGTTTGTAGTGTTTGTAGAAACAAGATTTTACTACATTGCCCAGGCTGGTCTTGAACTCTTAGTCTCAAGCAATCTGCCCTTCTTGGCCTCCCAAAGTGCTGGGATTATAGGCATGAGCTACCACGCTCAGTGTAAACCTTGACTTTCATTTGGTATAATCATGATTTAAATTTTATTTGTTAGAATAGCATATTTAATTGACTTGTGAGTCTAATACACTTGTTACAGAGTCTCAGATTAGGGGTTGATGGCATTCTATGCACAATATATAATTAATGGTTAGGGGTCAAGATCTTTGAGTATTTTCTCACCTGATTGTCTTCACCAGTAAGGCCACCATTTCTAGACTTGACACTGTCATCTCCTGAAAAGTGTTTGGTTAGTGTTAAACTTACTGGTTAAAAAAGAGACAAATTTTACTTGAGGTACTTTGTAACAACATTATCTCCTTCATCTATTTTCCATCTTCCCAGTTTCTGTTATTCAACATAATGTGTAGCCCAGAGCAAATATACTTGCATTTCAAGAGGTGGATTTCTGAAGGACTCATTCAAAGTTTGCAGTGAGAAGCTGAAACCTAAAAAATGTAAGACTAGGGAGTTTTGCAATATTTAGGGTTACCTTAGCACAGTTTTGACTCTTTGGCTGCTATACCCACTGCCTCCATAAATTGAACTCTACCTTTACAAAATCATCTAAAAGAGCCCCCTCCCTTCAGTCCCTGCGCCATTTCTCTAGTTCAGATTCTCACTCCTTTGGAAAATGTTGCCAAGAGTCACCTAACTGGTTGTCTCCCTTCAGAGGCCCCCACCTACGCTATGTAGTTTAATTCTCAGCTTGTTCAAAATCTTCCAATGACCCTTCATTACCCACAGAACTGGATCTCATTCCTTTCCCTGAAACTCAAGGCCAAAATATCTCCAAAATTACTCACCGTTTATTGAAAGATTGAATGTAACACTTATAACTTTCTTTAGCAGGCAACTTTTCACCAGAATTTAATAAAGAATGATAATAGAAGAAAGAATAACCCAAAAATGAAACCAGAGGTATGACTTTTTGAGAATGATGTGGTGTTTAGAAATACAAGGTGAAGAGTCCTGGAAGGTAATGCTGAATGGTCAAGTTGTGAAGTGTTCTGACATATCAGAGTTGAAGACAGATCTGGGGAGAGCCCGTGATGACTCAGTCAAGATTGGAGGTACTGGGGTGACCACAAAGCAAGAAAAACATTAAAAACAGGAAACGTTATGCTAGTTGATGGAACAGAGGGGTGTCCTGTTGAAAGCATATTTTGTATTCAAAATCATGGCTATGCTTTACAATGGTCTACTATGTGTATGTTGCTATATGTAATTGATCCACAGGTATTGTCCTTATTTTATTTAAGAGAAAATAGGCCCAGATCAGTTATGGAACTTGCTTAAACTCATGCAGCTGTTAAGGTGTGGAGCGAGGACACAAAGTCGGTGCTCTTTCCACAACATTTCACCACTTAAAAAACAGCAGTGTAGAAAATGCCTCTGCCTCCCAGCTTAAAGAGATGTGCAGAATAAATTTTTAACTTAGGACACAACGCATGGACTCAAAGCCTAGACAATTCAAAATATACTTCAGAATATTGTTTATAGTTTCATGTATATAAAAATGTAGTCTTTTAAAAAATGGTGGCCATTGTCTTACTAGACTCTGGTGTGGCCATGCGCTCTTTGAGTTATGGCTTTCGCCATGCTTCCTGGCTTTGGCTCCCTTCCCTGCTTTGGGGAGGTGAATTTCCTCTCTCTCTCTCTATTTAATTATAAATAAACTATATTTTCTAATCTAACTTCTGTGCAATTCTTTGCATCTTTAAAAAAAAGAGAAAAAATTAAAAATGGTGAATATAGAGAGAGAAGAACAGGTACTCCATTTTCCAGGGAATTGATTTTTGTTTTCAAGATGTAGAATTATTTCTATGGCAAACAATTTTATCTATTTCTTTCTTTATATTTGTACTTCTTATTTTCTGAAAATTTTAAGTTGATTTTACAATATCAAGCACTAATAGATAATAGTGATAAAAATCATTACCATTGTTTTGCTCCTGATTGTAATCAGAATTTTCCTGGTTAAAGTATATGGCAGAATGAACCCTTACTGAGTTATTAAATCTTGTATCTCAGGAGAAACCCCTCCCACAAAAAAACACTATCTGATTTTGGGACTTATGGAATGACATACAGCTATAGTTATCAAAAGAGAATAGTAGTGGTATCGAAATAGACTAATATATCAATGGAACAGAACAGATCCTAGATATAGACCCCCATGTCTATGTGCCTATGCATAGACATGTTTATGCAGTCTCTGCAGCTGGAGGAGATGTATACAAGGTAGAAAAAGGTTTCTTAGATATGACACTAATAGTATGACCTATAAAGAAAAAAGTTCTATAAATTGGAGCTCATCAAAATTAAACAAAATTTGCTCTATGAACTTCTTCTTCTTACTTGTAAAAATTTTAATATTACCTGTAAGTGTACATTTTGGTTCTGTTTTAAAATGGTAACTTGTTAATACATTCTTGCTAAATATGGGCTTTTTAACTTGCACAAGATTATAAAGCACCATTTCCAGCTAGTAATTGCATCCACAATAAATGCCTAATCTCCTAAATTAAGCTTGACATATAAACAGTAAGTTGTAACAATAAAAAAACTGCTAACAGATTATAACCAGTGAAACTTCACCTCAGGGCAGACTGAACCTATAAGCTGATGATTATTTGAAGAATTACTGATAGTAACTTGGTACAAAGGAAACATATGGTAAACATGGGGAGGAGGGTTTTCTTAGAAATTACAGTATAGTTAGAATCAGATGAAAATGAAAAGAATCAGATCGCTTCATCCATATAAGAAGTTAACCTAATGCAACCTTGCCAAGGTACCAACTGTTGACCAACACTTTATAAAAGTCAGAAATATGGCTTAGCCTGTAATCCTGCGCCTTTGGGAGGCTGAAGTGAGTGGATTGCCTGAGCCCGTGGGTTCAAGACCCGCCTGGGCAGCGAGACCTCATCTCTACAATAAATCAAAAAATCAGCTGGGCGTGGTAGCGCATGCCTGTAATTCCGGCTACTTGGAAGGCTGAGGTGGAAGGATCACCGGAGCCCAGCAGGTCGAGGCTGCGGTGGCCGGGAGCAGCCAGTGCACTCCAGTCTGGGCGACAGAGTGAGACTCCAACTCAAAAAAAAAGAAAAAAGTCAGAAATAAAAATCATCACCATGGAAAATGACAGTAAGATGCTAAATGCTGACAGAGACAGGACATTGGTAAGAATTAAAATTCTGTGCATTTTAGCCTTTGGTAGATAACTGGATCTCCCCAAAGCTAAGCAAAGACCAAAGCCCAAATTAAAATCAATGTAAGTAAATAGAATAATTTTTAACATATAAAATAAAATTTATGGTTTTACAGAAATTCTGGTTTTATTCTAAACAAACTATTAGGAAATCTAGATAATAACAGAAGCCATAAGTGAAAGAATTTGAAGGTTATATTATGCCTAAAAATCCACAAATCATTGAAGTACAATATTAAATATATATTTCTCAGAAGTGAAAGATCAATGTGTGTTAGTGAAATGCAAAAATCTTTCCATATAACTTTGATAATTTTCTACATTTCCAGTAAGAAGTTATTTAACAACGCACTGATGTGTAATCAACAGAAAACAACTAACATCTAAAAAGTTTGCTTAGTTAATGTAATTCGTACTGAAATAATACTGTAGATCTCTGAAGAAAGGGCATTTGTATTTTTTAGTTAAATTTTGGAAGGCCTGTTGAAATATATATGTTAAAATATCAGTTCACTTTATTTTTCTCTCTTTAAAGAGCCTCCAGTTTTCATGATTTTTCTTCTTTGCCTTTTGCTATCTGTTGCTATACCACAGTGTTGTGTAGTCATTTGCACACATCGAGGGGTGACCCCAAAATACCAGAATTATTTGTGGGAGAATGGGTCTCTTGGAGCACAGGTTTCATCCACTAGGTAAGTGTTCTAGGAACCCATCAGCGTCAGTGTATCATCAGTGGGGAGGGGGGAGATTTTTTTCAACGAGTTTCTCCATTTCATGATAGGTGATTTATGAGTACACCTGCCCACACTGTGCTGAGTGTTCAGCAGTTTTTGTTTTGTTTTGGTGTTGTTGTTGTTTTTTAAACCCAAAATGGCATGTACCTGATGCCCCACCATCCCTATTCGCTGGATTTCACTCCAAGTGACTTCTTTTTGTTTCCTCAGATGAAAAAAGTCCTCAAAGGGAAATGTTTTGCTGATGGAAAAAAGGCATCAAAAGGGACTGTTTTGAGCAGTGGAAAAAGTGTCTCGGTAAGTGTATTGCAAATGGAGAGTACTTTGAAGGTGACTGACATTTAAATGTGTAAAAATAAATACATACACAATTTTTAATAAATAAATTCCAGGGGTTTTGGGGTCCCCCTTCATATATGATAAGATACTGATTCATTTTATTTTCTCTCTTTCAAGTGCCTCCAGTTTTTACACGTTGGCTTCCTTGCCTTTTGCTATATGTTGCTGTACCATAATCCTGTGTAGCCATTC
The DNA here is from genome assembly GCF_000164805.1 of Carlito syrichta. Lineage (NCBI taxonomy): Eukaryota > Metazoa > Chordata > Mammalia > Primates > Tarsiidae > Carlito > Carlito syrichta. The sequence continues at coordinate 307,170 of NW_007245705.1, forward strand.
GCCCACACCTGAGGCTGAGACTTGGGCTCTGATTCCTCACCCAGCAGGTCCTGGGATGAATCAGTCTCTGGAATGGAAGGAGTAGGGTCTGCCACCCCCTCCAGAGCCTAGTACCCAGGTGTCTGCATTGTCTCATTTGCTCTCTGGGTGGTTTCTGCCCTGGATGGATTCTCAACAGACATGATGTGGCATGCAAGGCTAGAGCAGAGAGAATGAAAGTGACACACACAGGTGGTTCACCTTTCCTATTCTCTTTATAAATCGGTATGTGATACGTTACATACTGAGAGAAATGTGTGAGGTTTTGGCATTCAAGGATAAGATAGTTGTATCTGTTGTTGATATAGCAACAGATAGCAAAAGGCAAAGAAGCAAAATCATGAAAACTGGAGGCACTTGAAAGAGAGAAAAGACTTTTGTCACATTTGATTGGGGGATAAGAAGTAAATATCTCTTACTGATACTCTAAATAAATAAATACTCAATAGAATAACAGTAAAACTGAGTAGATTTTAATATACTCCAGTAAGAAATTGGTGGAACAAGCGGACAAAAATTAGGAAGGAGTTAAAGTATTTGAACAACCAAAATTAAAAGCCTGATATAAGAAGATTCTGCACCCAATAAATAGGAATGCGCTTAAAGGTATTTTTTAAAGCACAGAACCAACATTTAAAAAAACAAATGAATACAACATATTTCAAAGGGAGCGTCCAGAGACTATACATTCTTTTCAAAGTCACATGGAACATAAGGGTGTACAATTCTCAAATTTTATCACACAGATTAAGTTCTGAAACAACAATGAAATTAAATTAGAAATTAACACTAAAAGATGGAAAAGATATATTTGAAACAAACAAACATGCTCCAAAATAATTCATGGGTTAAAAAGGCAATAAATAATAAGAGAAACTATGAAATTGCTACAATGGAAGACTGTCAGAATACATTATGTCGGGATGTTTGATATTCAGCCCAAGTGGCACTATGAGGTAAGTTTATAGTCTTAAGTGCATTTATTAAATTTAGAGACAAGAGGATACGGTGGCATTGTCAGATCCAGGCTTGCTAAATTAGTGCTATTTCTTTAGGCGTCTTAACAAAATTCACCCACACCTTGTCTGTGACAATGGCACGTTCCTGAACTTTTATCTATGGATTGAGATTATGTGATGTGCTCACTACGTAAGTCGATAAAATATGGCTCTTACTTTCAAAAAACTTCCCTGCCTTTATTACTGTTAAATTGTAATGGCCAAGGTACAAACATCATAGATAAATGTTCCATTTTTTTTGTTATTAATGAAGTCATTTAATACTTTCAAGTCTACTGTCTTGTTTATTGTTTACGTCTTTTCCAGATAATTATGCAACTTCATTATTATAATCTCTGAAACATGCTATTAGATATCAAGGTCATCTGAGGTTCCAGCTATTACAGAGTTTCTTCTTGTTATGTTTATTATCTTCATATTTTCTGAAATAAAAATTAAAACTTGTAACATCTAGAAATAACATTTTAATTCATAAACATTTCATGACAATTTCTTAATAATATTCTTTCTTTATGGTGTTGTCTTTGACACCACCACCTTTTGAAATAGAGAAGATAACATTGCATTGGCAAAATATGCAATTCTTAAGAAGTATTAGATAATGCCAATTTTAATACTGTCATGGTGTTAAAATTATTGAGATTATATTTCCATTGGTGGGATGCTAGGGAAATCTGCATACGCAGATTATCATCACAACACTAACTGTTGCGGGTAATGTACAAATATTTAAAAACATTCTTTTTATTTTATCTTTATAATTTAAAATATAAGTAATTATAGAAAAGATTTAGGGTAACTTAAAGTGAAGCACATACAATAGTCCTTCAATAATAATACATGAAAGAAAGCCAGTAAATATAAAATGAGGACTGAAGAAACTTTACTGTGAGTTTAAGATGATATGCTTGTGACATTTCATATGAAATTAGTTTTTAATTTTTTGTTTAGTTAAAGGGGAAGAAAAACTTACAATGGACCAAAGGAATCATGACAGTTCTTTGGAAAATAATATATTTTTCTAGCCTCAAATTCTAAAAGAAAATCGTCACATGTATTTTTACTTAGAGAAACACAAAATTTTAAGTAACAGTTTTGAAGAAAATGCAAAAATGTCATAGAGTATATCATCCTTTAATGAAAGTCAAAGTCATCATCTTAAGTAATGATAATTCAGTTAAAACATTTTGATATGCTCTTGTTTGATACCATCTACATGCTCTTCCTCCATATCCTCCAACCAGGCTTGTTAGGTTAGCAACAACAACAACAAAACAAATGAGACAAGTACATACTGAAATTTAAAGCTAATTGGGTGTCCTTTTATCTGGCTACCCTGCTTCTAATACATTTAGCTGCCTGGCCCTACGCCCAGCGCACTGCAATAAAAGGAAAATCACTTTTCATGAAGGGTGAAAAATTAGCACATTATAGACAAACACTATTTGCTTGCTTATCAACTAACAGGAAAACTTTCCTTTAAATATTTTATTTAAATTCTCAGAAATTAACATCTTATTAATATGGAAATTTTTAGTTATTTCTAAAAGAATTGAAAAATATGTATTGCAGACACAGAACATGGAATAGTAAAAAACATTTCAATTAAATATCTAGAAAAATTTCAAAAAATTTTAAAAACTAAGAAAGTTCATCAATAGGAAGATATATTTCTTTTTTAATTAAATTATTATGTTTTAAACTATAAGTTAGATGAATAGAGCGAAATGAAATTACTTTTGTGCCTAATGAAACTATAGAAGATTTATCTTGCATTTGAAACTTTTATGATACTTACAATATGTAATTTAACTAATTAAGGAATACATTTTACATAAAACTTTTTTAGAAAGACATAAAGGAATGAATATTAAGAAAAGCATAGCAACTAAAGTTGAACATACATATAGCAAAAAAATTTAAAGTAATATAAAATTAACAAACATCTGATAACTGTGTATATATTTATATCAATTTTTATACCTACCATTTTATAACTGAAGACTTTAAGAAAATATGTTGTAGTCTCTTAAGAAAATTGACAGTCAAAACCCTGTGATGCCATTTTTTCCAAAGAATGACTCTGATAATTTTTAAAGAAGTTGTTAGAAATATGAAGCTCTTAATAATAGATATCCTGTTAAAAATTTTAAAAATAATTTCTATATAATTGCAATTGTCATAGTATTAAATTGCTATTGATTTTTGTCTGTTATGCTGTACTAAGTATAGAAAAGAAAAAAATCAAGATTATAACATCAAAATAAGAATGATTATGTGTACATTCTAGTTAATATGTCATGAACTTACAAAGGTGAGGTTAAAATATCTTATCTGGGGAAAAAAGTATAATGGGGTTGGGTTTGGTGGCTCAGTTTGTAATCCCAGCACTTTGGGAGGCTGAGGCGAGCATATTGCCTGAGCCTGTGGGTTCGAGACCAGCCTGGGAAACTTGGTGAGACCTCATCTCTACAATAAATAAAATAAATTAGCCAGGTGTGGTAGCACACTACTACCACACCCGGTTATTCGGAAGGCTGGGGTGGAAGGATCGCCAGAGCCCAGCCGGTTGACGCTGGAGTGGCCATGAGTGTGCCACAGCACTTTAGCCTGGGCAACAGAGTGAGACTCCAACTAAAAAAAAAAAAAAATGTATAATGGAAGAAAAGAAACCCATTATAATAGAACCAAGAAATAGAATGGTATAGACCAATTTTTTTCTGCATCATCTGCAGCTCAGTTTTATGTGTTCTGAGGGTGTGGATTTTTGTGTAAAGAATCACAACAGATACATGTTCATTATGCCAGACATTTCTTTGTCTTGTTTGGAGCTCACTTTTGTTCTTGGATTCCACCTTGCCTGATAGCCAGTGACTCACAAGGACTGAGTTCACAGTCTGTTCTAGGCCCAGTTCCAATGAGTGCAGTACAATACAAAAAGTAGAAAAATTATGAACTTCACAGCAACTTGGATGGACTTAGAGTCTATAATACTGAGCAATCTATCATAGATACAAAGAACTGAGTATCACATGCTCTCATACATAAGTGGACTTTGATCGATGATCGTAATACTATAAGAAAAGGTTTGACATTTGGCAGTAGTGGGAAACTGTAGGTGGACAGTGGGTGGGTGTGGGTTTGGCAGTAGTAGTGGGAATCTGCCGGGAGAGGGGGGTCCCACCTCATCCACAAGGGTACCTGCATAATGAATATTTGTATACCTAGCTCTGAATTGTACTCCACATCTTTAAAAGAAAAAAGAAAAAGAAAAAGCAGAACAGGCCAGGTTATGAATGATGGCAGAAATGTACATATGCACTTCTTACTCAGCTGACAAAGGTTTAAAGCAACCACTTATTTTGTCACGTGAGGACACTGAGGGTAGAGATGTCATTAGTGTTTCAGAGTTGGGAGAGACTGTAAGAACCATGTGCGTTAATCTCTTCAAAGGTTTTTTAAATAAAGAAAGCTCAGAGGTGGGTAAGGCCTTTCTCATTATTCCCCCCATGGCACCAGGCTAAAACCTAAGGTGCTTTGACTCTGAATTCTTTGTTTCTTCTATTCTACCAAGGAGCTATGTCAAGTATCTATAATATTGCTTCCAAAAATGGTGCAAAATTTACGAATGACTTAAAACCAAGCAATGCTGAATTTTTCTTCATCTGTCAAAACAGTGGTCTGAAATAAAAAATTTTGATACATTTAAATTAAATAACAGAGGCATTTTATTTTTGAAATATTCTATAATTTCAATTTTGACCCAAATAGTAAATTTTTAGTCTAAAATTATTGCAAGTTTCAAGACAATTTTTTAGCCTTGTTATTTGAATTGCACAGCTCGGAATATTAAGAAAAGAAGTTTATGTATGTTGGACTTTTCTTACCATGGTAGATAACTTGGGTCTTTAAAAAATGATTGCTCAGTTTATAAATGCTCTTTAGAACATATAGTTCTGTCTTAAGAGTAACTGCTTAAACAACGGTATTGTATAGTCTTTCTCATGTCATCACTCCTTTTCTAGGTGTTATTTTCTAAGTTCATGAAACATCGCCTATTACTGGAATTACATTTCAAAATCTTACTTGCAAATGCTGTTCTCTTCCAGGAAATGATGAATGTATACCCACATGCTGGAAAAGAGAAGGTTTATATTGGACACAAATTTCCTTCATTCGTTGCTGACAGATCTTCTGGAGGAGAAAGATAAACAGCAATCTTATGTAAAAAATCCAAATACTTCTTGGTCTTGCATTTAACAATGGCAGAGTTTTTATTCAGAGTTTTTGCTAGAGTTCTATGTTAATATTTAAAAATATAAACAACACAACTAATTCCGAGCTTTTTCTTTATAAGAATCGTTGAGCAAAAGAATTGGGGTAAGAAAAGGATTTTCATTAAAGCGTGTATTTTCATGAACTCTGTCTTAGAAAGCCAGGCTGCTGTTGTACCAACTAAAATTTTCCTTTCCTTTATTTCAATAACTTATCTTTGAAATTTAGCGTCTTCCCATCTATTCATTTTTGTCAGGCTATATCATTCTGTCTTTTGCTTCCCATATGATTTAATTCCTGTATTGAATTACATTCCCTTCAATGTCTTCTTAAATAGCAAAAAGTATGTAATTAAGGCAGTCGTTTTATATTAAATGAAAGAGAATTTGGATAATTTTAAAAATGAAAGTCAGGGCCAGACGCAGTGACTCAGCCTATACTCCCAGTACTTTGGGAGGCCGAGGTGAGAGGATTGCCTGAGCCCCGGGGTTTGAGATCAGCCTGGGCAACTTGGTGAAACCTCATCTCTACAATAAATCACAAAAACCAGCCAGGCGTAGTGGCGTGCATCTGTAGTTCCAGCTACTTGGAAGGCTGGGGCGGAAGGCTCGCCTGAGCCCAGCAGGTCGAGGCCATGGTGGCCATGAGCGTGCCGCCACACTCTGGCCTGGACGACAAGCGTGATGAGACTCCAATTCAAACAAAACAAAACAAACAAACGACAACAACAAAAACAACAACAATGAAAGTCAGAATAATAGCCTGTGGTATCATTCTTATCAAAAACAAAAATTTGAAATGACGATGATTGTTGTCTGGGAATTATTTTACAGACTTTATAAATAGAAAATTCAGAAAAATAAACCTCAAGTTGATATGCACAATTTCTTCAATAGTGGGTTTATTTAGATGCATTCCTAACCACTACTGACATATAGAAAAATATCATATTATTATTATTTAGATTTAAAAATATAGTTTATTTAAAAGTAAATTAGAGAGAGAGAGAGAAGGGTGAGATAAGATTCACCTTCCCAAGGTGGGGGAGGGGATCAAAGCCTGGAAGCCTGGCGACAGCCAGAGCTCAAAGAGCACATGGCCACACCAGAGTCAAGCAAGGCCATGGCCAGTGGCTGCTTGTGGTTGAGTCCTTTTAACCTTTCTCCTTGATGGGGGAAGATCATTAAGGTGATTGGGTGGTGGAAAATATCATTATTAAATTATCGCTTTTATAACTGTCTTACTGATCTAGAATTAATTTAACTTGAAGCTAAATTAGCATCAGATATAATTGGTTGAGGAATTAAAATTTAGCAAGTAAGACAATGGCGCCCCCAAAATATCTCCCAAATAACCTGTTGATAAAGCAAAGCAGAGTTCATTGCATACAGCAGTAAGGGGGATAACTACTCTTATGGAGTCTTGGGAGTCTATGTTCAAGTCCTTTGTCCTTTTTAAAATCGGATTGTTTACTGTAAGAAAGGGATTGGCAGTAGTGGGGAGTGGGGAGCACATACCATCAATAGGGTACCTGATCTTAAACCAAAGGGGGCCAAAGGGAGGCCCAAACTTTACCACTTGCATACCTAATCCTGAATTGTACCCTACATCTTTAAAATACAATTAAAAATAAATAAAAAAAATTGATCGTTTACTATTGTTGGATTTCGAGAGTCCTGTACATATACTGAATATGTGCTCTTTGTTGGATATGGAATTTAAACATACCTTCTCCTAGTGTGTGGCCTTAATAATACCTTTTACAGCACAAAAGTTTTTAATTTTGATGATGTCAAATTTATCAATTTTTAAAAATGGATCATGCTTTTGGTGTCATTTTAAAGAATACGTCACCTAGTCCTAGGTTTGGAATGTTTTTTTCATGGGCAGAAAGGTGAGTTGAAGTCTCACTCTGTCGCCCAGACTGGAGTGCAGTGGCCGCTCCCGGCCACCGCAGCCTCGACCTGCTGGGCTCCGGAGATCCTTCCGCCTCACCCTTCCAAGTAGCTGGAACTACAGGCACACGCTACCACACCCGGCTAATTTTTTAATTTATTGTAGCGATGCGGTCTCTCCAAGTTGCCCGGGTGGGTCTCGAACCCACAGGCTCAGGCAATCCACTCACCTCAGTCTCCCAAGGCGCGGTATTACAGGCTGAGCCATCGAGCTCAGCTTTTCCTATATTTTCTTTCAAGAGTTTTATAATTTTACATCTACAATAGATCATCTATTTTGAAATAATGTTTGTATAAGGTATGAGGCTTAAATTCTTTCTCTTGTATTAATATTTTTAATATTAATGTTAAAGCACCCAGTCTTCTAACACTAAACGTGAAAGAGAGAGGAAAGGAAGGAGAGAGAGGGAGGGAGATCAATCCAATTGATTCCGAAAATATTTTTTGAAAAGTCTTTATCCACAGAATTGTATCTGCTTCTCTGTCAAATATCAATTGTCACATTTTGCAAGCCTACTTCTGGACTGTCTGTTCTGTTTCATGAACCTATATTTTCACCTTTCTGCCCATAAAGTCTCGTCTTGATTACTGTAGCTTTGTAGTAAGTTTTAAAAATGGGATGCCCTCAACTTTTTTTTCCAAGATAATTTTAGCTAATCTAGTTTGTCTTTTCTTTAAAAGCTTAGAATCACCTTGATTTATATTTACCAAAAAGTTTCTTCTGAGATTTTGATTAGAATCGTGCCAAATCCATGGACCAGTTTAAGGGGCATTCATAGCTTTACAATGTTGAGCCTCTATCTATAATCATATATGTCTCTTGATTCCTTTTATCAGCATTTTGAAGTGTTCAGCATAAAGGAAATATATAAATATTTTATATATGCTTTTTAAAATCACTGTAGATAATTTTAAAAAATCGGTTTTCAACTTTTCTGTGCTGCTATACAAAAAAGTGATGGATTTGTGTGTGTAGACTTTGTATCTTACAACTTTGTTCAACTCATTTATGTATTTATATATGTATATGGTTATTTTCTTAATTGCACTGGTTTGAACTTCCAGGAAAATGTTGAATAGGAGTGGAGAGGAAGGACATCATCTCTTTTTTCCTAATCTTAGGAGAAATCATATAATACTCCACCATTAATCATGAGATTAGCTACAGGATTTCTCTAGATGCTCTTTAAAAAGTCAGAGAAATTTCTTTCTGTTGTTAGTTGACTGAGAGCTTTTATCATGAATGGATTTTAAATTTTTTCCTATGATTTTTCAGCAACGTGTGGCCTTTCTTCTTTAGAATCTTGAATTGGTGGGTTACATTGTATGATTTTAAAATATTAAACCAGTTTTGGATTCATAGGGTAAACACTAATTGGCATAGTTTATTACTCTTTTCATGTTTTGCTGGTTTCAATTCACTGCTACTTGATTGAGAATTTCTGTCTCTACATTCATGAGGGATATTTGTCTTTGATTTTTTTTTTTTTTCCACTGTCTGTCTAGTTTTCATGTCAGGGCAATGCTGGTCTCATAAAACAAATTGGAATGCCATTCCTTACTTTTTAGTTTTCTAGGAGATAATATATACAATTGGTATTATTTCTTCACTTAATGTTTAGTAGAACTCACATTTTAAACTACTTTGATCTGGAGATATTTTTTCCAGAAAGTTTTCAAATGCTGATTCAATTTCGTTAGTAGATATAGGACTATTCAGAATGCCTATTTCATCTCAAATGAGTTTTGATAGTTTATACTTTTTGATGGATGGCTCATTTCATTTTCAAGTTGCTTAATTTATATGCATAGAATTGCTTGCAATATTCCCTTAATATCCTTTCAACATCTGTGAAGTTTGTTGTAATATTTCCTTGTTCTTTCTAATATTGATAACCTGTATCTTTTTAAAGTTGTCAACTGTGTTAGAAATGTGTCAGTTTTACTGCTTTTTTTCAAAGAACCAACTTTGATTTTCTCTATTGCTTTTTTGTTTTTAATCTTGTTGCTTTCTGCATTTATTATTATTATTTTCTTCCTTCTGCTTCCTTTGGCTTTTATTTTCTCTTGTTTTTTCTAGTTTATTAAGGTAGGCATTGAGATCATCAGTGTGAGAGCTTGCTTCTCTTCTAAGATATAGATTTCATGCTATGAATTTTTTCATCTTATTAAGAAATTTTATGTATTTATTTATTTTAATTTTTAATTTTAAAGATGTGGGGTACATGCTATAAATTCTAAGCAGTGCTTTAGCCGCATTCCAGAAATGTGGACACATCGTATTTTCATTAATTTCAAAGTCTTCTAATTTCCTTTAAACTACTTCTTTCACCCATGGCTTATTGAGAAGCGTGTTGTTTAATTTCCAAGCACTTAAGATTTTTCAGTTATTTCTTTGGTGCCGATTTTTAATTTGATTCTTTTATTATTTCAATTTAAGTGCAGTAAACATTCATTTATGATCCAAAATATAGTAATTTTGTTGACTGTTCTATGGGCATTTTAGAAGAATGTGCTTTCTCCTATTATGGTTGTAGTGGTTTTTAGAAATCAATTAAATCCAGTTGGCAAATAGTGATGTTTGGTTCTTTTATTTCCTGGATGATTTTCTGCCTATTTGTTCTATATATTACTGAGAGAGGAGTGTTAAAGTGTCCAGCTTTAACTGTAGATCAATCTACTTTTTCTCTTAGTTCTGTCAGTCTTGGTTTCATGTATTCTAAGACTCTTGTTGTTAGATGCATATACTTTTAGTATTGTTTTGTCTTCTTGGTGTACTGATCCTCTTAGCATATATAACTTTTTTGATCTCTGGCTTATTTATTTATTGCTCTGAAGTCTACTTTGATATTAATATAGCTAGTAATACAAATTTTCTTCATTAGTATTTGCATGGCATATATTTTTTCATCTATTACTTTTAATCTACCTATAGCATAATTTTTTTTTTTTTTGAGTCAGAGTCTCACTCTGCCACCCAGGCTGGAATGCAGTGGCACACTCAAGGCTACTGCAGTCTCGACCTGCTGGGCTCAGGTGACCCTTCCACCTCAGTCTTCCAAGCAGCTGGAACTACAAGCACATGCCACCATGCCCGGCTAATTTTTTTATTTATTGTAGTGATGAGGTCCCACCAAGTTTTCCAGGCTGGTCTCAAACCCCCAGACTCAGGCAATTCTCTTGCCTTGGCCTTCCAAAGTGCTGGGATTACAGGCTTGAGCCACCATGCCCAGCTTCAGCATAATATTTGAACTGAGTATGGGCATCATTAGTTACATCATTTAAAAAATTTATTCTAATTATATGTGTCTTAATAGCATATTTTGAATAGCATATTTTGATCATTTATGTTTAATTTAAATATTGGTATTTATTATTTCTACCATTTTTTTCTTGTTTGCTCACTCTCCTTTTTTTTGGTCCTTCTGTGTCTACTTTTTTACTGCATTTTTGTGATCCCTCATTACTTCCTTTAATAGGTAGAAGTGTCAGTAAAAATTTAAATTATTAGAAATTTAAAAATTGTAAGTAGTCATCAGATTTAGGTTGGTAAACAAATTTTAGGTAATTACATTAAATATATAATATTTTTCTAAAACATTTGGTATTCATAAAGTAAAAAAAAATACTCACAAGAGATTCTCCTGAGTCACACATCTTTACCTGAAAAAAGTCATTCAAGAGCAAGTCTATGGGTTTCTCTTTGTAGAACATTAAAAAAAAACGTACAAAATCAGGCAAATCCTCAGATCTAAACAGCTTTCCTAGGAGAAAAGGTAATTAAATTCATATTTAGTTGTTCATTCCATCCATGGGAAACAAGCAAAAAAAAAAAATCAAAATTTAAATGTATCTTATTCCTTAGAAATAAAGATTAAAACACGAATGAAGTTGAAGGATGATAAAGTAAAACAATACCTCCGCTTAAGTATTAGGGAAGAAGAGTACAAACAGGCGTAGAGTAGCTAGTATTCTCAGAAGAGCAACTAACTAATAAAGATTGATTGTCTAAACTGAGAGAGAAAGAAGTTAAAATGGAATTGTAGGGGATGTAATCTCTCAATTTTGTACAAACTGTGATTTTTTTAGCCTATTTTTTTGTAGCACATTATCAATCCACTACATTTTTACCTCTAGTACTCAATTTTTATAAAAACATACTGTATTATTTCAACATTTGAGCATTATTTTATCAGAATGTGATTTTTCTTTTATATTTATGATTCTTAAAAGGTTTACTAAATGTTAAAAGATTATTTCATTAGATCCAATGATTTTTTTTCTAATATATTGCATCTTTAATTTTAAAATGAAGTTGAAGGAATAAGATTCGGGTAAATGTTCACTTCATAGTAAATAATGTAAAATACATCTGGCCGTTTAATAAGCATGATAGTAGGGTGTAAGCATACTTCATTCTTCACTAGGACTTGAGTTTATATGGGCCATGTAATCAAATATATAATTATATTTAAATTTTTTGGCACTCATTTATATAGTAACCAAAGCATGTGATTCAATGATGAAAATAGTTGTTTCAAATCTTAATTTGCCATAAAATTCTGTTTAGCCAGTTCATATTTTGGTAAATAATGAATAATAGAATTATTATTATGATAAAAAATCAAAGTTTCTATGAATTTAAGCTTAAATAAGACTTTGGCACCCCTGAAATAGTGCCCCTTGTTCAATATGCTTTTGTGGTACTCAGAATGTAAATATCCTTTATGCTTCTCGTACCTGGCTTTGCTGAGAAAATTAAATTCTTTGAAAATTAAAAATTTTCAGAGTGATATACCAACAACACGATTTCCTCTCCAGACTTCTCACTGGATACACCTACTACCTATCATTTTTCTTCTCGTCTTAACCAAGACTTTAGTAAAACATTTGGGTCCTTAAAATTTTACAGGAAATTTGGAAAGGAAAGTGAACAAGTAAGTATATGAAAAACAGATGAGCCTCACCAGCCCTCAGAGAAATGCTTTCTACTCCTCAGAATGCCCAAACAATGTGTAAATGCAATACTAATAATAGATAAAAACAAAAGTGGAGCATATGAAGCATGAACTCTTTTTTTTTTTTTTTGAGTTGGAGTCTCACTCTGTTGCCCAGGCTGGAGTGCAGTGGCATGCTGCTCACAATCACCGCAGCCTCGACCTGCTGGGCTCAGGCAATCCTTCCGCCTCAGCCTTCTAGGTAGCTGGAACTATTATTGTAGAGATGAGGTCTCACCAATTTGCCCGGGCTGGTCTTGAACCCGTGGGTAAAGGCAGTACTCTCACCTCAGCTTCCCAAAGTGCTGGGATTATAGGCGTAAACCAGGGCACCCAGCCAGCATAAACTCTTATGGACTGCTTTTGGCAACACAAATTGTACAGCCATTGTGTAAAGAAAGTGGCAATACTTGGAAAGCCAGCAATCCACTCCAGGGGACATCTCTCATCATTTTTGGTTTTGTGGTAGCAAACAATTAAGGTCTACTCCTCAGGGTATGGATGCGTCAAACAGTATTTTATGCAGTGAGAAAAAAACCCCAGCAAACGAAATTAATGTAAAAAACATGTTGAGAGTTTTAAAATCTAGTTTTGAGAACAAAGATGTAAGTAACAGGTATTACTGTATTGTCATTTACTTAAATTTAAAACGTGCAAACATGAGAAACATCAAATATTTTACATGGATATTGTATAAGCATAAATATCTTAATATTGATAAGTATTTTGAGCATATTAGAGTGAAAGCCTATGAGAGGGCAGGAAGTAGGGGAAGAGTCTGAGAATAAAATAAAATGATAAAAAAGGGAGATCTCCTGCATGAATCAATCATGTCAGACACCATGAAGTGAGGAGTAAGACAAATCAACTTGAGTCCTTGAGACTCAAAGTAAAGAAAAAAGGATAGAAGTAAGAAAGAAAAAAATGGAAAGTCTATGGAAGAATTGTAAAAAAAAAAAAAAATTAACATTGTGGGAACAATTTTAGGAACTTTTCTGTGGTGGGTATAACTCATATCATGTTTTCATATTTTTCAAGACTGTCAGCTTTGGTATACTAGAAATTGCAGAGACTTTGTAGTACTGCGTTCAAATTCCTTTCTCTGCAACTTTACTTCTCTGACTTTCTGTATTATTCTATGGGAAGCAGAGAAAAGCACATTTTAGCCGCCGAGCTAACATTTGTGTCAGACTCTAAGCAAGCCTTTAATAAGTGGAAGTTCCTTTGTTTCTGTAATGCATGTGCTTATATGTCAATCTGCTCATTTATATTGTCTACTCAGAAAAAAAAAGTGGTTAAAAAATACATTATCTGAAATCTCAGTATTTGAACCTGATTATACCACTAAAATAATAGTGTCTTTATAAAAATTATGCCATTCCTTTCCATTTAGTAACAAAGTCTTTGATAAATTCTTAAAAACGTTAAAGACTATTGTGTGCTAAAATCAAGATCCAATAAAATAGATGTATTACTTACCTATGAAGCCAAGCATTGAAAACTTAAGGTAAAGCCAATTACTTGAAGTCATATGATGTACAAAATCTGTTATTTTTGTCAAGTACATCTTTTTAGCTATGACATCATCTTCCAGCTGGAAAAAAAAGGCAATAGTACCTTTAACGCCATTAAATCATATTAGCTTGAAGATAAAAAATACAATAGAACATATTAAAGAAAATGTTGTTTAAGAGGTAATCATTTTATTTTTATTTCAATCTACTGAGAGAGAATTTATAGCTAGTGAATTTTCACTTGTTGATTCTGAGATTAACCAGACCAGAGATTATGTTTCTTTTCTAAATAATCTGTAAAAGTCCATCCAAATCCTCTTTGAAAGACTCTCTCATGTAAATGCATTCTCATTCTCACAAAACTTCAGTTCCTAGTTTAAGATTGTCTTAGTCAGTTACAGCTGTTATAACAAAATACCATAGACCGAGTGGTTTATAAACAACAAACATTTATTTCTCACAGTTCTGGAGCCTGGGAAGGCCCAGATCAAGATGCCTGGCAGATCTGTGTCTTCTATGGACTCATTCCTCATAGATGGCCCTGTCTCATCATGGTCACACAAGGTAGGGCTGGGGAACTCTCTGAGCTCTCTTTCATAAGGGCACTCATCCATCACAAGGGCAAAGTCCTCCTAAGGCCCATCTCAAAGGCCCATCTCCAAATATGGCCACCATAGCGGTGAGGATCTCAACAGCATAATTTGGAGAGGGAAGCAAACACTCAGACCACAGCAGAGACTAACTAGCTTTATGCTTGAGGTTTTAGGTGCCATGTTCTGTCTCCAAATACTATAGCTGACAAAGCAGTCCTTGGCAAAGTAAAGACAAAAGGACACTGGGCACTTTTGTCCCAGCTACTCATTCTAACCAGTTGGTTGGAATGGTGGTATAAATAAGCCTAAAAACATCCTCCATGAGACAGAGGGGGACAAAGGAAATGAGAGCTTTCTCTGTTTTTTCACATACATTATGCATAACCCATAGACGAAGACAGTCTCCTAAATGACTCAGAAAAGTGTGGATGTCCTCAGATACATCACCAGGGCATGGAAACTATAGTGTTTCAAACTGAGAATGAGCATTGACTGGATCTCATGTTTCTGTCACATTGCCACTAACTAGAAATCAATAAGAATTTCTTTTTCTTCCAATAAAAGAGAAGACTTGGCTTTAGGGCTTTCTCTAATTTTCTCTCTACTCTTCAATGATATTCTACAGATGCTTCACACAAATGCACACTGTCTATGAAGTGAGGAGCATACTATCGGAAAACACATTATTATTTAACAATATAAAGGAATTTAGGGGTACAAACTACACACAATAGAATCATTTTTGCAAACACAGTAAGCACTGTAGAACTGTGTCACTCATAAAGTATGAGGCAATGTAGAAAAGCAATGATAAATATATACAATGCCTGATAGAAGTGCTCAAAATACATTTGCTTAATCTAATAAAATCGTAGGCAGAGAAACGTAGGCAGTATAATTTCTAATTTTTTGGGGGGGGTGGTCAGAGTCTCACTCTGTCACCCAGGCAGGAGTGCAGTAGCACAATCACAGCTCAGCACTGCCTCGGCCTCCTGAGCTCAGGTGATCCTTCTGTCTCAGCCTCCTGAGTAGCTGGGACAACAGGCACACCACCACACCCAGCTAATTTTTTTTTTACTTTGTAGAGATGAGGCCTCTCTATGTTTCTCAGGCTGGTCTTGAACTCCTGGGCTCAAGCAATCCTCTGTCTCCCATAGTGCTGGGATTACAGGAGTGAGCCATGGTGCCCAGCTGCAATTTCTAAAGTTTTTGCTAATATGAAATTATCTTTTCAGTTTGCTTCAGGTAATTATATTTCTTCTGTAACAGTGAACCTAGCAAGAAGATTAATATATAAACAATTTTAGGCTTTTGTTGGCATTTTGATATAATGAGTGTTTTTGTTTTCTACGTATAAAGTAAGATGGAGGGACACAATAAGGATGAAAAAAATTAAAGAAGGAAGGGAGACTAATAATAATACTTTCAATTTAAATTATCACACACACCCCACAAGTTCTTACCTGTAAATAATACATGGCCTTGGGTTGAGCATACAACATTAAAATGCAAAAATCCAATACTTGTTTGATTCTCCGACTAAAGATGAGCAATAAGATCTGTTAATATTTGTCATTATTATTTAATTTTTATTTATAATCGTACTAGTAATTAAAGAGTAAACTTTTTACATTTTACTAACAGAGTACTGCTACATTAAGTAACACTGAATATTAGTTTATACTAAAGTTTTCCATTTCAACAGACAGTGTCTGCCATTGCTAAACTAGGATAAGCATAATCTACTTATTTTGCATTTCGGTAGTTAATTTTGATCTAGATACTAAAGTTAATATTCTTTCTGATCCTAGGTCTTGTTCAAATGAAAGTATAAAGAAACTTTATTGTAACTTAATACTACACTAGATACTAGGTCAGGTCCTGAAGAAAGAAAAAATAATACACAAGGTCGTTCCTGCCCTTCTGGGTCTCATAACTTAGTATGAAAAGAAAAACAAAATTAATAAAGTTAGAACAATTAGATAAGTGCTATGTGAAGATAACAATGTTTACTATCTTACAGTAAGATTACCAAAGTGTGAGGCCAGGTGCAGTGACTCATACCTGTAATCCCAACACTTTGCGAAGCTGGGGGGTTGGATTATTTGAGCCCAGGAGTTCAAGTCCAGCCTGGGAAACATAGTGAGACCTTGTCTCTACAAAAAATAAAAAAAATTAGCCAGGCATGGTGGCTCATGCCTGTAGTCCCAGCTGCTTGAGAGGAGGGAGCATCACCTGAGCCTGGAGGACCTAGCGTGCAGTGAGCGGTGATCGTGCCACTGCACTCCAGCCTGGGTGACAGAGCGAGACCTTGACTCAAACAAACAAAAACCAATCGTGAGAAGTGAAAGAGGATGCCACTTAGTTTTAAAAACTGATGACGAGAACGTTGGTGGAAGCCAGGTCATGCAGGATCTTTTATGACATGGACTTGATTGCATGTGAAAAAGATTATTCTGGCTACAGTTTGGAGAATGGATTGGCAGAGATCCTAGGCTAGGCTTAGGAAAAAGCAGATAGATCTTTAATGGTGAAGGCCTGCACTAAGGCCAAACACTGGAATGGGGATGAGAAGAATGATATGCAGAGAGATTTAAAAAAAGAAGCAGTGATAAGATACTAAGGGCTGAAGGAAAAACAAGAATCTAAGGATGACTCCTAGTTTTATGACTCTAAAAACTGGGTTTAATATGTGCCACTAGCTAAAGCAAGGCAAAACCCTTAAAAGACTTCCAGATTCTGACATATCATTTAAAATTTTAAAACAATACTAAGCTAATAGGTTCCCAGTATAAGATCTTTTTCTGATTTTTTGATATATCTTCCTCTTTATTGACTTTTGTGGAACAAAATTATTAGATTTCTGTTAACACCTACCATATTTGTTACCAAAGATGATAATCCTTTATGCGTATAGAGCTTTTAATTTTTCAAGATTCTTTCACAAATGTTATATTGTTTTCATAATGACTCTTTCAAATATATAATGTAGATTTCATGAAACACATGAGCAAGTTGGAGAAGCTAAGAAAAAAGGACTAAATTTCTGCCTAGGATGACCAGGAAACAGAAAACTTAGGACTAGAACCCATGTGTAATGAGTTATAATACCAGGCTCCACTCACTTCATTATGCTTTTGCTGATTTTTGTCTACAAACATGAACACTGATCATAAATTGTGGGTTGGCAAGTGTTTAACAAGTGACTCGGGGGTGGAGGGATGGAGATCCCTGATTTGTAGCCCTGGCCCATTTCTGTGGTGTAAATACTTCTATCGTGGCTCGTGCTGCCAACAGGAGTTCACTGAACACAGATCTGGGAAACAATGCACATAGTCAGTTCTTGCAAACTAGTAGAAGCTAGCTCCATAACACCACTGTGCTGGAAATGATGTCTATAGATGTTGACTCCAAGTTTTCATCAAAGTTAGTTATGTAAGGATGCTGTTTTCTAAAATGGCATACCTCTTAAGTTGTGAGTCCTCGGTTGGTTGCTTGACATTTGAGAGGTCTGGATATAAAAAGGCAGGTACTGAAATAACCTCTAAGGATCCAGACTTCACCTGCTTTTTGAATCTATTAACAGAAGTAAATGGAGGCTTACAATTGAATCTTTAATTTACCAAAATGACATAGACACTTGAAAAATTATTTAAAATGTATGATATAAAATCAATTTCCTCTTGTAAAAATTGAAATTTTTAAGTTTACAACCAGATGTGTAATCTGACATCTGAAATACTAGAATGAATGGGTTATGATAGCACAGTAACTGCAAGAGAACAAGAACATTAGATCACTGTTACTTGCATAATTTTGAGTTTCATATGAGTCTTACTGAATAGCAATATGGCTCCTGAAACCAGACTACCACAGAAAGCAAGGTTTAAGTCTGACCATTGTCCACAACTCATTGGAGGAATGGGTATACTTTGTAGCATCTTTATTTTTTTAAAGCTAATATAGGCAGCCAACAAGGACATCTCTAAAATACATAAAATATTGTTCATAAAAATTTTAATGTGAATCCTGTACTATTACAGTAAAGGATGGAAGACCAGGTAGAACATTTTAAAAGGTGATCTTTGAAGATATGTAATATGATTTTATTTATTTTAATTTAGTTTTTGAGTTGGAGTCTCTCTCCTTTGCCCAGGCTGGAGTGCAGTGGCACACACGATCACGGCCGCCCCAACGTTGACCATGCTGGGCTCTGGCAATCTTTCTGCCTCATCCTTCCAAGTAGCCAGAACTATAGATGCGTGCTACCACATCCAGCTAATTTTTTGATTTATTGTAGAGACGAGGTCTCTCCAGGTTGCCCGGGCTGGTCTCAAACCCGCAGGCTCAGGAAATCTACTTGCCTCGGCCTCCAAAAGTTCTGGGATTACAGACTGAGCCACCGAGCCCGGTCATATAATATGATTTTAAATGGGATTTAAATCAGGGCATTACATTATTTATTAAAATGTTAAGGGTTCAAGAAAATGCTTATTTTATACTACATAAAAATTTTAAAAGCAGGACAAAGTTTTATATGCATGATCTCAAGTATATGCAAAATAGGCCAACTCTGCTTTGACTATTTCTGAATGCATGGATTTCAGTTACCATGTTTTAGTTTAATAACACCAGCCTCCGGGAATAACACTGCTCAAATTGTAGTCGCTGTGGTATATTAATTGTGAATAATTGTGTAAATTACAAGCTTCGCTGCTAGCTCCTAATACATAAATCACTACATAAACAGCAGATGCCCATCATCATCAGTGACTCATCAAATTACATCTTTTCAAGACTGTTTGTGATTGGTCACTGTGCATCTTATTCAGTTCACTTGCAGATAGCAAAATGTGTTTCCTCATTTCCCAGTGGCAAACCCAAGTGGCATTTAACAAAAATGGGTAACCAAAAGAGGGAATTGACTGACAGATAAAAGTGCAGAAAGTGACAAGTAGACGTGAACGTGAATATGATTATCCCTTGACAGTTGGTCATGGGACTGTGGATACCTCGCTGTTAGAGAGACTGTAGTTGGGCAACAAAGGGAATTTAGTGAAGGTGAACTCCAGCGACATAAATGAGGAAAATGGTTGTGGTGAGAAGTGTCACACAGAAAGTGACGATAAACTCTCAGATGTGTGTCATGACATTGAAAATACAAACGACAGAATGTTGGATCCTGATCCAAACTTAGAAATATAACAGTTTGCCAAAGCATAAAAGGGATGTTTGTTTGGTATTTTAAGTTGTAAGATAAGAAAATGGCAAGCACCATTTAAAGGACTCTTGATATATTGTCTAAAAGAAAAACACTTTAATGCTCAATATTTTTTTTTTTGAGTTGGAGTCTCACTCAGTCGCCCAGGTTGGAGTGCAGTGGCACACTCACGGCCACCCCAGCGTCGACCTGCTGGGCTCCAGCGATCCTTCCGCCTCAGCCTTTCAAGTAGCCATAACTACAGGTTACAATGCCTGGCTCATTTTGGATTTATTGTAGAACCGAGGTCTTGCCAAGTTGCCTGGGGCTGGTCTCGAACCCGCTGGCTCTGGCAATCCACTCGCCTCGGTCTGCCAAAGTGCTGGGATTACAGACTGTGTCACCGAGCCCAGCCTCAATAATTTTAATGTTTAAATTACAGTATCATTTAGCTTTACAATATTTTAATTTGAATTATCTTTACAATATTTTTCGTGTTTCTATATGTTTACAGTTGGCAGGAAGAGAGTAATGTTTTGAAAAAGATTTAAAGGTCGTGGAACAATTGGGATTTGCCCATGGATTGCTAATGTCACCTCACTTGTTTCAACATGCTCAATTGCCATTATGGCCTTGCACCTCCTTGCAAATCAAGGACTGCCTGAGTATGTGTAAACACACACACACACACACACACACACACACACACACACACACACACACACACGAAAGAAAGCACATGTTTTACAATGGTCAAGTATCATGAGCATGGAGTTGGAGTAGCATATTGTGCTAGAGAAAATGTGGGTTTTAGACCCAAAATAGGCTCCATGATGATGTTGTTTCTTTTACTTACTGACTTTGAGTTAGTAATTTACCTTCTTTGGTCTTCAATGCCTTTATCTTTCAGACTGGGATAGTAATGCATGCCCTTTGGGGAAAGCGCTGTCCAAAATTCTTGCTGGAATTCCTCCCAGGCTCTACGCATTAGTGGAAAGTTCTCAGTTATGTATTTTGGTGGGAGTGTAAGTGGGGAGTGGAGAGGGTCCAAGTCTGGCTGCCCTCTGATTTTATAATGTGTCAGATGGAAAGACTTTTTTAAACTAATTTTCATATGTTCCTTTGGGAGTAGAAAATACTGGTGTGGAAGAAAAGAATAGGGAGTTTGGTTGTTTGCTTTGTGGTAAAAATTAGCAATACAATATCTAAAATTTTTAAGTGAAATTGTATAGCCTTAAACTACAAGACTTTGCACAGAAATTTAGAATAGCAGAGGCAAACATCAAGTTGCCATATCACAATCATCAAAAAGTTTGGATTACAGAAGTTAATGTGTAAATTTTGTCCTCTAGACAATTTCATCCAAAGTTACAAATACTTTCTATCTTGATGATATAATTTCCCATTACCGATGAAGAGAAAGATTCCAATCTTGGTTTAGTCAATCTTTCATAAGTAAGATACCTAAAATGTTGTATGTTGACATCTTTCTAAGCCTCTAAAACTTTTTTAACTTGTTAGGTTATATACAGCATCAGAAGTTTTGGAGATAATTACATGGGCATTGCTAGTTGCCAAAGACTGAAGAAAATAATATAACTGTAGGTTGTTGCCATGACAAACGAATGATCTGATCTTATAGTCATATAAGAGTGGAAACCTTACAACTTTATAGTTTCACATCAAGCACATAGTTGTTAATATATACAGTTTCATATAAAGTTATATACAATCTTAATTGGGTTAAAAATTATCATAAAGCTAAAAATTATCATAAAGTCTCAAATTTAGGGCCAATCCAAAGATAGAACAATTCCTTACCCTAACTTGACCTAGACAAGGGGTGTTTAGCTAAATTAAATACACAAAAGTTTAGATATGTAAATGAAAAAGTTATATGTCTACGTTAACTTAGATACAAATACTTTAATTCCATTTTCAATAACTGTCCTCTAGACAATTCAATAATTTAAATTACTATGCAAATTAATTTAAATTATTGCTTTATTCTACTCTTGCAAAAAATAAAACCATATTCCAACTCTTTATCTGCATTGTAAACATCAATACAATCATCATCGCTAAGATCGCTTGTTGAATCATCTGACATAGTTTTCTAGTTCACTCGATTTTCAATTCTAACTAAAATATAACAGTTTCTAAAAACAGTGACATTGTCTCTGAAAATTTCATAGCAAATCAGAAGTACTGTCATACTTGGGTGACCTTTTTCATTTGTGATCTCCACAAGAAATCACATGCTATAATTTTCAAAGTGCTCTTCAAAAGACTTGCAATTATGCAGTCATATCCCCAGGAATCATTTGTAAACCTCTGCCTTCTTTTTTAATTGATTCTGTCAAGAGTCCTCAATAAGAATACTAAACTAGCCTAGATTGAGGTCATTTCAGGCTAATGTGCCTTCTCCAAATAGTCGTTTATTATTCAGACTAAAGCAACTGAGAGAGTATCCTTGAATATGAGATGGTTTTTTAAGTACTCAAATATGAGGAACCTTTTTTCTCCCCTACGGACTCTTTTAGGAGGAAAATTAAATGTAAGTGTTGTTTTATTTAATCTTGCCAACTTCCTCTCCCTTTACATAAACCATCTACTTCAAACCTTCACTACTCTTGAGTTCCTTTAATGTCAACGCACTCCTCATCTTATTCCCTTCACAGAGAAAAGAGAAAACTTTGAGAAGGAAACTCTTTTCTTACTTTTAGATTGGAAAATAAAGTTTATTTAGAAAGTAACTTAGAGAGAGAGACAGAGAGAGGGAGAGAGAGATAGAAAAAGAAAAAGGGAGAGAGAGGGAGAGAGAGGAGACTCACCTTCCCATGGCAGGGAAGAAGGCCAAAGCCAGGAAATATGGTGACTGTCAGAGCTCAAAGAGCATATGCCACACCAGAGTATAATAAGGCAATGGGCCAAGAAGGAAACTCTTAAGGTGATTTCACCCTTCTTCCCCAAACAGATCCATTTTTCTACTCTTCCTGGCTCCTATCACTCTCTCTGCTACAGCCCTCACCATCTGCATTTTGCATCCAGATGACTCCGGGCCCTGCTCCATCAGCTCCTACCGTCTCTACTAGAGTACATGTAAACACTCAGGGTGTGCCCACCTCAAAACCTCCCTAAACACGATTCTTCTCCCCCAAGATAATGTGTTTTGGCTTTTCTCCCATCAGTTAAGCTTATGGAGAATAGTTTACATTCTAAATTTCTCTAAGTTCTAAACTCTCTAAATTTTATTGTAAAAATTATCAATCATACAAGGGGGGACCTCAAAAAAACAGGAATTATCTTTTGGAGGGCAGGTCCTTTGTATTACAGGCTTCCCCCCCTAGGTAAGTGTTCTAGAAACCCATAAGTTTTTATCAGGGCGTTTTGTGAAGGTTGTGGCACTATTTGTGGAAGAAACCTTCTGAGTTGTGGCAAACAGGTGACTGGTTCTTTCACCATGACAAAATGCACCTGCCCACACCATGCTGAGTGCTCAGCAGTTTTTGACCAAAAAACGGCACATCCCCCATGCCCCGCTCTCCCTATTCACCCGATCTCTCCATGAGCAACATTTTTTTTTGTTTCCTTGAATGAAAAAAGTCCTTGAAGGGAAACGTTCTGCACATGTGGAAGACGCAAAATAAAAAGATGGCAGAAGCACTAAAAGGCATCAACAAGGGCGAGTTCAAAATTCATTTTGAGCAGTGGAAAAAGTTTCTAGAAAAGTGTATTGCATCAAATGGGAGAGTACTTTGAAGGTGACTGAAGTTTAAACCAACCATGTCTGTTAACCAGATTCAGCTTGAAGGCCAAGTTTGCAGCCCTGGTCTACAACATCAAGTGCATAATCCTTAGCATGATATATAGGTCCTTCATGCCGTCATCATGGGCTAGCTAATCTCCATCAACCCTCCTCCTTAACCCCTAACGTTCATATTCCAGAATATACTTAAATATATTTTTTGAGTCAGAGTCTCAATCTGTCGCCTAGACTGAAGTGTAGTGACACGCTCTTGGTCACTGCAGCCTTGACTTGCTGGGCTCAGGTAATCCTTGTGCCTCAGTCTTCCAAGTAGCTGGAACTACAGGCGCACGCAACCACACCTAGCAAATTTTTTGTAGGGCAAGGTCTCACCAAGTTGCCCAGGCTGGTCTTGAACCCCTGGACACAGGCAGTCCTCTCATCTCCACCTCCCAAAGTGCTGAAATTACAGACTTGAGTCACCATGTCTGGCCATAATTATATTTTCAAAAATCCAGCATGCTCCCTTTTTGACCTGTCTTCTCAAGCAATTCCTTTGGCCAAGCATGACCCTTCTCCTCTTGTTAGCCTGAAGAATATCAACTTATGCCATTAGACTCTGCTCAATTATTACCTTCTCAAGAAAGTCCTTCTTGGTATCTGCAGGTAGAGTTGAATACTTCCTTGTCTACACATTCTCATATTGCCTTACCCACACCACCAGGAAAACGCTAGCCTCCTTGCCATTGATTTGTTTTGTACGAGGAGGGACCCAAGAAAACCCAGAATTTATTTATTAAAAATTGTGTATTTATTCTTACATGTTAAACCTTCAGTCAAAATACTTTCTGTTTGATGTGATACACCTATTGAGATGCTTTTTCCACTGTTCAAAACAGTTCTTGAACTCATCAATGTTGATGCCTTTTAGTTACTCTGCCATGTTTTGTTTCACCTTTTCCACATTGGCAAGACGTTTCCCTTTGAGGACTTTTTTCATCTGGGAAACAAAATAATGTTGCTCGGGGAGAGATCTAGTGAATAGGGAGGGTGGGGCTTTGGTTGGTTTTTGGTTAAAAAAACAAAAAGCTGAACACACGGCACAGTGCGGGCAGGTGCACTCATAAATCACCCATCATGAAATGGGCAAATGGGTGTACAGAATCTCCACAAAAAAATTCAATGAAGTTCAACGCAGCCTCTCACAACACGATAGCTGGTACACGGATGCCAATGGGTTCCTGGAAAACTTACCTAGTGGGGGAAGCCTGTACTACAAGAGGCCTGCTCTCCAAAAGACAGTTCCGGTAATTTTTGGGTCCCCCTCATGCAAATTGGATCGCCCACTTGGACATAAGCATGTGGAAAGCTGGGTCCATCCTACAGCATCATGCTTGATCAATAACTTCCAATTGATTCATTGGTGGGTGCCTCCGCTGCTCACAGCTGGAGAAGTTTATTAGCAGAAGTGATGAAGTCATTCCATACCAGTAAAAAATATGAGAATGTTTTAAAAACAATTTAGAAGACCGGGCTTGGTGGCTCAGCCTGTCATCCCAGGACTTTGGGAGGCCCAGGAGGGTGGATTGCCTGAGCCTCCAGGTTTGAGTTTAGCCTGGGCAACTTGGTGAGGCCTCATCTCTACAATTTAAAAAAAAAAAATTAGGTGGGCATGGTATCATGCATCTGTAGTTCTGCCTACTTGGAAGACTGAGGTGGAAGGATCGCTGGAGCCCAGCAGGTCGACGCTGGGGTGGCTGTGAGCATCCTATTGCACTCCAGCCTGGATGAAGGAGTGAGACTTTGACTCAAAACAAACAAACAAACAAACAAACAAAACAAATTAGTAGGCTTCTCTCAGCAGCAATAAATACCATGGAGGATAAATATTATAATAATTATAGCATGAAAAATGTACATACTAATAGGTAGATAACCGGCAAAATTGAGGAAAATCAAAAGCTATACGCTATATGTCACCACTACTTGGAAAGAACTACAGGTTTTTTTCTACACAGCTATACTTACTTTAAAAAAGATGATCACTAAGAATGTGCAGAAAAACAGGAGAGAAAAATATAAAATATAAATATAAATAAATAAAAATATAAAAGCATGGCCAATTGAAAAATTTATCAGACAGTACTTACCTTTTTCTAATCATGTCGACAACAGAATGTATATAATCTTTATCCTAAAATGAGGAAAAAATTATTTTACTGAAACTGAGCATGTTCATAGTTGTATCAATACAATAGTTTTGCTACATGCAAATCTATGCATGGAATGTCTTTATGTCCTAATAATTTCTAATACTTTCACTTTCTATAAAAATAATTTAAAATATCTATGTGTTTAAAATTTTTTACTTGAATACAGAAAATATTTCATTCTTCTCCCTTGCCTCAGTATGAAACACTACTATCCATTATTTACAATTAAAAATAAGTACACAAAACCTTTTGTATCTAAACATATTTCATGACTTCTTTCAAAGAATTACTCTTTTTGAAAACTACTCTTCATTATGAGCATTATATAGGAATATGCTTACTTTAAAGTTACACCATATTTTTCCAGACAGGATTACTCTGTTTCATTACCAATTTTTTTTTCAGCCAATAAACTTTGTGGACCTGCTCTTTATTGAATGGCATGTTAGATTAGATGACAGACTCATTTTAAAAAGAATGTGTTCAAGGTGTACCCTCTCTGGATGATTAAAAAAAAAAAAATAATGGTATTTACAAGATGTGGCCTCAAGGGCTCATACGTATTTTCAATATAAAATTCTAAAACTATTTTATACAATGACAGTTCTATGGTTAGATAAGAGTACACTGATACTTGAGGTTCTTCAGATAACCATAAGTTGAATCATCTTAAGATAACCATAAGTTGAATGACTAGCTATTTGTCACACTCTGAAACATATTATATTTTAAACATAAGCACTAAAGTTATTCTTCTTAAGCATTTATTTTTAACATTTCCCCCAATACTTTATTATTAGTATAAATATTTAAGGCAGATGCACATTGCACCAACAGCAAGGGAATAAAAGATGTTAACATGCAAAATAAAAGAAATAAAGGTTGTAACATGTAAAGTTAAAAATAAAATATGTAATATGCAAAATTATATATTATAGGAAATAGGATAAAACATTTTAGAGAAAACGTTTGCTTTCTTTTAACATTAAGAAATTAAACTGGGATAGAGTGACTACTTAATCTTTCATTTCTATTTTCTAATGATTATATTATTATGGAAAGTTCCAACAAAGAATAAAACGGGGAAGAGACCTCTAATTCTCAGCAATCAGAGATAGCCATTATTTATAGGTTGGACACCATCATTCCAAGGTTTGCTCTTTCTTTTTTTTTCTTACACATTTTATTTATCTATATGTCTTTGCCCCTTCCTTTCCTTTTTTCTACTTTACAGAGATACAAGTGTGATACAATATGATGCTTTACAACTTAGTTCACTCAACAATATGTCATGAACATCATTTTATATCAGTGAATATAAATATTCATTCTCCTTTTAATGCCTACAGAGTATTGCATTTCAGAGATATAAAATAATGCATTTGATAAGCCTCTTTCAGATAGATATTTTGGTTGTTTCCAATATTATTCTTTCATAAAGCAAAAGTGCATGAAACTCTTGAAATGATTATTCAACACTTACTCTGGGCCATGCATCATTCTAAGTCCTTTAAATATATAAGTTAATTTCATCCCCAAACAACCCTATGACATAGGCAATATTATCACCACAACTTCATAGATAAGAAAAGTCAGGCATGGAGAAGTTTAATAGGTTGTCCAAGTCAAAAGTCAGAAAGTAGAGAAGCTGACATTTGAACCATGGTAGATCCAGAATCTGTTCTCAACTTCCATTCTATGCCATCCTATTTTTATTGTTTTTAAACACTTGTCTGATAATTTTCTTGAGGTGAGTCCCCAGAATTTGGATTTTTATACAAAGGATATATTTATTTAAAATTTGACACATGATGCCAAATTTCTCTCCACGGTACTTACACAGTACTTTAGAGTTTTAAATGATGTTGGAAGCAACATAGAAATCTTTAAAGCTATTAGGGAGACCTAGATTTGAATCTG
This sequence comes from Carlito syrichta, assembly GCF_000164805.1. NCBI lineage: Eukaryota > Metazoa > Chordata > Mammalia > Primates > Tarsiidae > Carlito > Carlito syrichta. The sequence continues at coordinate 334,643 of NW_007245705.1, forward strand.
ATCTATTAATTACTGGGCAATTATATTTTTAAAACTCTAATTCCTTCATCTGAAAAATCAGGATATTAGTACCTACTTTACAGAGATGCAGTGGTTAAAAATAATGTTTGTAAAACTCATCCACAATCCTTCATATATAAGAAGGAGTCCCTTGACTAATGGTATTGTTACTTAATATTTTCCCTTGATTCATATACTGACTTTTTATTGGGCTGGGCACATTTTATTACTATGGCATGATTTTTTTTTTAAAGAGACAGGGTCTCACTCTGTCATCCAGACTGCAGTGGTGCAGTCATGGCTCATTGCATCCTTGTCCTCCTGGCCTCAAGCAATCCTCCTACCTCAGTCTCCTAGGCAACTGGGACTGCAACTGGGACTACTGTCATGAACCACCACGCTTGACTAATTTAAGAATATATATATTTTATAGAGATGGGGGGGGTCTCGCTATATTCCCTAAGCTGGTCTTGAAATCCTGGCTCAAGCAGTCCTCCTACCTTGGTCTCTCAAAGTGCTGGGATTGCAGGTGTGAGCCACTGTGCCCAGCCTATACCATCCATTTCAATGTTTTGTTTGTAAATACAATTTCTGAACCATACAGTATGCAGGGATTCTATACTAAATGCAATTCAAATTTACCTGCCTTATATCTCCCATAAAGGACAACATAAACCATCATGTCGCTTTTTTAGATTTGCATATTTAATTCCTTTTCAGTGTGGTACCAAACAAGTATTAAATACATTGTCTGCTATCCTAAAAAGGAATCTATGGATTGCATTTTTAAATTTAAGCACAAAGTTTTCAAGATGGTACAGTGATTATCATTGACTTTGGAGACCACAGGGTGACAGAAAGGAGAGCTCTCCATTTTTCATACATACATCTGCAATAGAGACAATCACCACAGAGTCCTTCTCTTCTGAAAGCGTCATCCTGGAGACAACAGAGGTCAGTGTTTGCTTCAGGTAACTATGATTTCCTCTGTTAACAGTGGAAATACCCAGTGCAAAAGAAACTGTAGACACAGGAATATGAGATCATCATTTCAAACTGCAGAGAAAAGTATAACTTAGACTTCATTCTACGCTTAGTTCTATGTTTGGGTTTCTTTTTTTTTTTTTTTTGACTTGGAGTCTCACTCTGTCGCCCAGACTGGAGTGCAGTGGCCGCTTCCGGCGCCCGGCTGATTTTTTGGTTTATTGTAGAGATGAGGTCTTGCTGCCCAGGCGGGTCTCGAACCCGCGTGCTCAGGCAATCCACTCACCTCAGCCTCCCAAAGGCGCGGGATTACAGGCTGAGCCACCGAGCCTGGCTGTTTGAGTTTCTTATGCTCATAAACAGAGTGTTTGAAACTGTATTACAAAAATACCCACACTATGTTCATTTTTACCACACACTTCATTTTCTGTTTGAGGAAATTCCAGTTTGCGGTAGATTGTTAGTAAATGCATTAAAATAGACTTCAAAATGTTCTCATGTTAAAGGATTTCAGTGCAGTGAAAAGAAAACTAGCCTCTTTCCACTTATTACAGTTTTCACCTAACTGGGTACAAAATGTTGCATAGTGGTTGATGCTCTACTCTTCTTCCTGAAGAGACACTGGAACCCCAAACAGGAAAATTACCAAGGAATATTTTCTTCTATAAAAAGGTATATGAAGTAACTTAAATGACTGATGGAATGAATCCATACCCCTAAGTGGCTTTGATTTTCCAGTAACGACTGTATTACTAGGGAGAATGGGTGCCATGTTATCCTAGATAGACACTGAGATTTTACCAGAAAAGTCTGCCCAAACTAAATCTTGGCTGTACCAGTCCCTGGTTTACGAGGTTAGGCAAGATACACAACCTCTCCGGTCTCAATTTTCCCACCTTTACAAAGGGGATAAGGACTTCCAGAATGCCTAAGTGGGAAACTCAGAAAATTCTCTCCCTAAAAGGTAGTAACGAAAATGAAAAAATAAAAGTCCCAACAGTCATTTCAGGGTCTTGGTAGATAACAAACTTACAAATGTCTATTTAAGAAAATTGATTAAACTTCGCTAAGAACAGTAGGAATCAGTATTTCCTTCATTAACTATTGAGTTTGAGGATATTTTCATGTTTCTCGGCTTTTGGATATTCTCTTTTGTGAAACTCCTGTCTAAGTTCTTGCCCATTTTGCTATTGAGTTGTCTGTATTTTTCTTATTAATTTTACCGACTCTCTTTAAATACTCTGAATACGAGAACCTTGTGAGTTATAAGTGTTACAAATATCATCTCCCACTCTGGGTTCCCGTTTCAATGTTTTGCCTCTTGATGAATAGAAATTCTTAGTTTTAATCTAGTGCAATTTATCAATCATTTTCTTTATAGTTCATGCGTTTTGAGTGCTGTTGAGGAATCTTTGCTTATCTTCAGGTCATCTCCTGAGTTGCCATCTAGATGATTTGTTTGCCTTTCAGATCTACAATCCACCTGGAATTGACTTTCATAGATGGTGTGGGGCAGAAGTCAAGTTTCAAGCTGAAGAATCCACTCTCCATGAAATTCCTGGAATAGATTCTTATGCCTTGGGATGCATTTATTAAAGTTTAAAAGGTCCTTCATGACCTGTCAACTTCGCCCTTTTCTCAAATTGACCAAATACCACAGTCTCAACCGCAGGCCTTTGCACACGCAATTGCTTTTTGCCTAGAACACTCTTCTTTCTCTGGTTCCCTTTGATAATTCTACTCATCGCTCAGGGTTCACCTAAACAGTCATCTTGACCACAAACACACACTTGACTTTTTCTAGTTAGGCTGGGTGCATCCACTGTGTATTCTTACAGCATGTCAAGTCTCACAGAGTGCTTGTCACCCTGTTTGTTATTTCTCATACCTAGTAGCATGTCAGTTTGGTGAGACCAGACACTGCTTGTCTCCTGCTCACCTGTAGAAATCCAGCACAAATATAGTGGCTGACACATTGGAAGGCCAATAAATGAATGCCTAAACCCTTCATTATCTGGCCTCTGTCCCTGGTCTGGCTATGGGTAGCCTCCAGCCCCAACTGTGCACACAAGTCTCACAGTCTTTCTAGGACTTCTTGCCATCTTCTGCGTTTCCACTATTGCCCACCCACCTGTTCCCTCCTCGGCCTATTCCAATTTTTTTTACTCTTCTTGTCACATACATGGCACTTCCCCTAGAAATGGCCCCTAATTTCCCTGGAATAAGATTTTGAGACCACCATCGTATTCACCTTAGTGCAGTACCAGTCACTTCATACTATTATTACCTAGGTGGGTGGGGGATCTCTGTCCTGTTCACCACTATAATCCCATGACCTAACAAGTTCCCAGAACAGAGTTGAAGCTTGATAAAGGAGGGGACAAGAAAGACTTCATCAACAAAGTTGTCATTAAAGCTGAAAAGTCAGACTGGATAAGGGAGTCACATGACAAATCAGCTGTGGGTCGCCAGGGGTTGGTGTGTTCATTATAGGCGTTGATCTCATGGAAAAATACATGGAGAGCTCAATGAGCTTGGACTGTTTTTGAGAACTGAAGGTGGTTTGGAGTGGCTGGAAAGAAGAGGAGAGGTGGAAGTTGAGATATGAAAGATGTAGCCTCTCTACAGCTGTCCCACCCTGGACACACCCGATCTTATCTGAAAGATATAGCCTATTGTGCATATACCCTGCCAAGGAGCTAACATCATTCTATGTGCCCTGAGGATCTATTGATCTATTGATCTACTAAGTAAGAGTCAAGCATGATCAGTTATAAATTTCAGTAACATACCTCTGAGGAAAGTATGAAGAATGGATGGACTTTAGTAACACTAAAGCCATGAGAAAAATTTCAAGTCTATTTTAGCAGACCGGGCAAGAAATGATGAGCTGCTCTGTCAGACATAGTTAGGGGAGACTACAGAGAGCAGAAATTATTTTGAGATATACTCAGAATAAAGAGCAAATAAGACTGATGATGGGTTCCCCAGTAGCCATATCCCAGGCTTCAAACCTTCTGCATACAAGGTCTGATAATTAAGTTCACGAACTTGCCACTGTGTGCTTAGGTTGGCAGTACTGTACAAACAACTTGGTAAGGTTTCATGACCTTGGTTTATCAGTGTCGCACAGTTGTGTTCATGTTGATGTGTGGTGGTGTTCTGCTGAGTGGAGTTCATTATTGCTGTTGCATGTTTTTGTGTGCCACCACAAGAATGTCAGAGCTTGAATTAGAGTAAAGAACAAACATTAAATTTCTTGTTAGACCTGGCAAGAGTGGAAGTGAAATCAGGAACATGTTAGTTTAAGTTTATGAGAATAATGCCATGAAGAAAATTGCAGTGTACAAATGGATTAAACATTTTTCTGAGGGGAGAGAAAGCTTCACTGATGAAGAGAGGTCAGGATGGCCAGTTACAAGCAGAACTGATGAAAATATCACAAAAATTCGTCAAAGTGTGCGTCAAAATCACCAGCTTTTGGAAGCATTGCAGACCAAATAAACATCTATAGAGAAACAGGAAAATCTTGGCATGTGAAAGGTGTGTGCAAAAAATGGTCCCAAAGGAACTCTTGCATCACCACAGTGCACCAGCTCACACAGCACCATTTGTGAGAGAGTTTTTAGCCAGCAAACAAATAACTGTATTAGAACACCCTCCCTATTCACCTGATCTGACCCCCATGACTTTTTTCTTTACCTAAAGATAAAGGAAATATTGAAAAAAGACATTTTGATGGCATTCAGGACATCAAGGGTAATACAACGATAGCTCTGATGGTCATTACAGAAAAAGAGCTCCAAAATTGCTTGGACCAGTGGCCTAGCACTGATATTGGTGCATAGCTGCCCAAAGGCTTCAAAGGTAACTGTAGTGATATTCAGCAATGAAGTATATAGCACTTTTTCTGGGATGAGTTCACAAACTCAGATAAATTTTAATTTAAACCACATATGTTTTAGGTGTTAGAATTTTTTGTGGCTGGGATCAAAATCTTCTTTAAATTGCCTCTGGCAATTGAGAGAAGTCACCAAAGTAACCTCAGAAAACTAATAAATTTATTATATTAATAATAAATTTATTATTATATTAATTATAATAAATATGATTTATTTAAAATAAATATTATTATTAAAAATAATAATAAAGTGTAAAATAATAAACTGTTATTATTTATCATTATTTTTGAGTCGGAGTCTCACTCTGTTGCCCAGGCAGGAGTGCGGTGGCATGCTCACGGCCACTGCAGCCTTGACCTGCTGGACTCAGGTGATTCTTCTGCCTCAGCCTTCCAAGTAGCTGGAACTACCACATCCAGCTAATTTTTTGATTTATTGTAGAGATGAGGTCTCAACAAGTTGCCCAGTCTCGAACCCCTGAGCTCAGGCAATCCTCTCGCCTTGGCCTCCCAAAGTGCTGGGATTACAGGCTTGAGCCACTGCGCCCAGTCTAGAAAAAGGATACATTTATACATCATGATTGGAGATCAGGTAATAGTTGGGGAATTAGAAAAGTGTTCAGGATTAAACACAGTACTCATTACTGGTTATCTCAACACGCTCAATCCTCTCATAGAGAGGCCTGTTGCTCATCCCAACCCCTGACATCCCTCTCCCCCCTTCCTTTTACTCTGTGCCATGGGCTTTCACTTATATTTGCCGATGCTTATCCAAGGTTATGCTTATTGGTGGTATCTGCTCTCTTATCGTTTCAATGTATTAATTTTTTCCTTTGTCTTTCAGCTTCTCCTCTTCCTGCAAACTATAACTTTTGTCTAGCATAAACTCTGTCATGCTTGCATTCATACACACATAAATGCCTGTATATGGATATATTTACATCCACATTCAAAATACTCCTAAGAGGAAATACAGTGCAACTGAGGAGTTTTCAAGTGTGAACTCAAAAACTTCCTCAATCTCTCTAAGCCTCAATCTTCTCAGGTATTAAATAGAAATGTCAATAATAGGTCTTACTGACTTGAGTTGTGAGGATTAAATGAGATAATGAAAGAAAACATGGAACGTAGTGGAATAAAATAAGAATGCAGTAGATGTTAAACAATGTCGCCTGGCCTTTCCATCCAACACAGTAGGCTTGGATGATATGTCAGAGGCACGTGACACAGAATGACACTACTTCTTCCTGAGGAAGTGTCTAGAGCAGGGGTCGGCAAACTTTTTTCTGTGAAGGGTCAGATAGTAAATGGTATGATATGGCTCTTGGGCCATATCATCTCTGCTACAACTACTCAACTCTGCCATTGTAGCATAAAAGCAGATGTAGACCTAAAGTAGATGAATAAGCATGGCTATATGCCAACAAAACTGTATGTAAAAACAGGCAGCCCAAGGGCCTGGCTGAGAGTGACCCATTCACTGGAATGAGTGAGGTTTATGGGAATGGAAGATAATTCTGAAACTTGGCTTAATATCCTTGCTTCAACTTCCACAGCCTTTTCTTGTCTTGCATACTCAGTGAACTTGAACTCATTCCTCAAGGTTTAGCTCAAACATCACCTCTTCTGTAAAGCTTTTGCTAACCTTGGTCCCCAGAAAGATGGAAAAATAGGAAGATATGCAGGTAGGAATAGATTTATAAAAACCAAGGGAAAAAGATTTTCCAAGCACTTAGCAGATGCTTAATGTATATTTTACTTATATTGATTTATTTTCAAAGAATGTGTATTAAGATTAAATTTGAATTCAAGTCACCAAATATTTATGGAACTATTATTTTCTTCCAGACAATATACTGACTCCTGGTCAACCAAACTAATGCCAGATAGGCTGGTAGTCTACACATCAATCTGAGTATAATATGAACGGGTTATATTTTAAAACGTAAAAGTATGTCCCCAATGATGAAAACATTTGTATTTAATTTCCCAGTTCTAAGTTTTCTTACCGCCTGTTTTCCCTTTGCCAATGATTACATCAGGATAAACTCTGCCCTCTTTCCTTAGGTGAGGTAAAAAGAACTTTAAGGCTTCAAATGTATTATATACTGTTTCATTCTTACTCAACGTATCTGGTTTCCTCTGAACTGAAAGAGAGAAAACAACAGTGTTTCTGAGTTTATGCTACAGGGATTTTTTTCCTCTGGAATAATTTTTTTAAAATGAGGGTTAATAACTCACAGATTAATTCAGTATTCAAAATACAAGATACATACTCTTAAATATGAACTATCAAAATCATAATGTGCAAAAATATAACTCAAATATTATTGATTCATATTTATTTTAAAAGCAATATTTAGTTTAAACCTAGTACCATGAGCTATACAACCAGAAGACAATGGAACTGTCAGTTCTGAATGGAGGAGGAATAAATGAAACGTGCTATAATTGGTGTCCTCTGCTACCTTGATTAATATTCCTTCATTAAAGTTTGCATCTTGATAACTTTGTTTTGTAGCCGCTTAACATTTAATCACCATGTTGGTACTATCCATTAGAATTTGCCTCTACAGGCCGGGTGGTGGCTCAGCCTGTATTCCCAGTGCTTTGGGAGCCCCAGGTGAGTGGATTGCCTGAGCCCGCGGTTTCCAGACCCACCTGGGTAACTTGGCAAGACCTCATCTCTAAAATAAATCAAAAAATTAGCTGGGCATGGTAGCGTGCACCTGTAGTTCCAGCTACTTGGAAGGCTGAGGTGGAAGGATCGCGGAGCCCAGCAGGTCAAGGCTGTGGTGGCTGGGAGTGTGCCACTGTGCTCCAGTCTGGGTGACTGAGACTCCAACTCAAAAAAAAAAGAATTTACCTCTACAATTTTGAAAAAGAAAAAGTTGGAGAACTCATTCTACCCAATTTTAATTAATAATACATAGCAGCAATAAAACAGTGTGATGTCACATAAAAAACAGATACACAGACCATTGGAACACACTACAGAATACAGAAATAGATTAAAAATCTATTTCAAATATGGTTAACTTGTGATAAAGTTGCAAGGGCAATTGACACAGAAAATATGGTTGATAAATGGTACTGTAACACTTGGACATTCATGTGAAAACAAATGGAACTTGACCGGTTCCTCATGTTATTTATAAAAATTAACTCAAAGAATTTCATAGACATAATTGTAAAACATAAGATTGTGAAAAAATTTAAAAAGAGAACCTTCATGACACTGAGCTAGGTACAGCACTCTCAGGTATAACAATATTTAAAGCAACAATATATAAAAGAAAAATTGAGAAATTGGACTTCATCAAAAATTAAAAATGCTTGCCCTTTGAAGAACATCATAAAGAGAATGAATAAACAAGTCACAGACTGGAGGGAAATATTTCCAAATTGCGTATTGATCCACTACGTATCCAGGATAAATCATAAAACTCTCAGAAATCAACAAGAAAACAAGCCACTCAATCCAAAAATGGGCAAAAAATTTGAACAGACATTTTACCAAAGAAGATATTCAGATGGCAAAACAGCACATAAAAATGTTCAATATCATTAGTCACTAGAGAAATCTAACTTAAAATTGTGAGATAACAAGACACCGAATGACTGTCAGAAACTGGAGTGACTGCAGCCCTCATGCATTGCTGCAGGGAATGGAAATTGGCACAGCCACTCTGGAAAACAACTGGGCAATTTCTTACAAAGTTAAGCATACATTTACTGTATGCCCTATCCATCCTACTCAAAGGTATTAATCCTAAAAAACTGAAAACTTCTCTTCAGACAAAAAACAGGAACATGAATGCTTATAGTAGCATCTATCTGTAATGGCCAAAAACTGAAAAGAACCCAAATGGCCCCTCAGCTGGTGAGAGGATAAACACACTGTGTGTCTATTCATTGTCCATCCATACGGCGGACGCTTACTTGTCAGCAATAAAAAGGGAACAAACAATTGGTCACATACAGCTTGGATGTATCTGTGCTAAGGGATAGGAGTCTCTGAGGTCTCTGAGAGTCAC
>NW_007245705.1:347590-351974 GCF_000164805.1 Carlito syrichta
CCCGGCAGTTTCCCACTACTGCCAATCCCTTTCTTAATAGTATCACGATATTTGTTCAAGGTCCGCTTAAGAGTGAGAACATACGATACTTTGTTCTTTGTTTCTGTGATAGATCACTGAGTATAATAGACTCCAGATGACTGTTTAAAAATTAAGGCAAAATATAAAACTATAAAAGTAGTAAGTTGAAAAACATTATTTTTTCACCCATCTGTCTTATATGAACAACAGCATGCCAGTGGACAGCCTGTGGGAAAAATTGGATAAACCCTCTCTCCTCCTTAAAGCTCTCCAAAGATTTCTCATCACACTTAGAAAAATAACTAATGTCTTTACCACGACCCACAGAGCCCTAAGACTTAGGTTCTTGGCTTCCTCTCCAGCTTTATTTCCTGCCTTCCTACTCTGAGGGAGCCCAGTTCCTGCCACACCAGCCTCCTCGCACACGAGTCACACACTGTCCCACCTCAGGGCTGTGGCTCTTGCGAAGTTCCCAGCATATATTTTGCACTACCTCAGTTATTATATGTAAACTTAAACTAGTTAAAAGTAAATTTAAGCCACAACCATATCTGAGTTCTGTCATTTCATTCAGATTTCTACGAAGATGTCACCACCTCTGAGAAGTCCGCTTGACCATTCTACGTAAAACCTTTTCCTTCCCTTATTCTTTTTAAAAAATCACTCATCACTACCTGAATTCATGTTATGTTTACTGTTTCCATATCTCTCTCCAGAAATCTCTAGAATGTAAGCTTGAGAGCAGCAAGAATTTTGTCTTTTTGTATGTGTTTGTTTTTGCTATTAAATTCCAAATGCCTGAAACAGTGACTAGTGTACAGCCTTTACACACATATATGCTAAATGAATAAATAAACAAATGAACGAATAAACTTGTCAGTATAAGAACTGATTTTAGTGATTCTTAAACTGAATCATGCTTTCATCAAAAGAACTACAACTATCCAGGAAAACCTTGAAATTCATATGGTGGATACTCCAAGGACGCTTACACACTTTAGAGGAGGATGTTTTTTAACTGGCAGAAGCCCATGCTATTAGGGTTTCCTGAGTCAGATTCTCTTTGTAAAATGGGTCATGTGTTGTGAGTTGCTATGTCAAGGGTGATGCAACCTATTGTAGGTCAGTTCCTAAGGGATCAATTTGGTAAAATATGAAAAGAAAGGGCTTTCTCTAGAGGGAGCAGTATTTGCAGAAACAACCATACAGAAACATTAAAGAACATCATCTCTAATCTTAGATCTGCTCCTTGTATATTCTTCCCTGATAATTCACTTCATTCATTAATTCATCCTATTTAAAATATGTATATTAGTTGCATATTCACCTAGATATTTAATGGGGATGAAATGTTATAAAGCTGTCTTGCAAAATTTTAAACAAAGAATAATTAGATACTTTGAGTTGACCGAGCATCTTTGCACTGAAATTGTGAAAACAAACACCAGCTCATGTGCGCAATGGGTCTATGTGACTTTGGCCCCTAAATAAAGGTTCCAGGATAGACCCTAAGTGCCATCAATCCTTGTTCTTCACAGCAAGGGCCGAAAGCACTGTGCTCCAGTAGAAATAAATACCACGTCTGTTGTTTCAAATTTCCCAGTAGTCATGTTTTAAAAAGTAAAAAGAAACAAGTGAAAGTAAGGTTTAAATGATACATTTTATTTAATCCAATATGTTCAAAAAGTTACTTCAACATAGAAATCATCAGTGGGACATTTTTATATTTTTGGGCTAAATATTCTAAATCCTGAGTATATTTCACACCTCCAGCACATCTCAATGCTGAGGCTCCATTTTAATAATGACGTGAAATGTGATCCTAACAAAATAGTCAAGTTCTGCTGAATGGAGAAATATTTTGCATTCTCTCAGTTATTAAATGTAAATTTAAGCTAGTTAAAGTAAAATAAAATTTAAAATGCAGTTTCTCAGTTGCAAGCACGCATTGCTTTTCAAGGGCTTGAAAACCACCTGGCTGGGAGCTACCATATTGTATAACGCAAGTCTGGCATCAGCCATGAGCTTGTTAGAAATGCAGCACTGTGTCTCAGGCCTCACCCTGGACCTACTGAATCAGAGTGTGCCCTTCAGTAAGGTTCCCAGTTGACTGGTCTGCACGTTAAAATTTGAGAAGCACTGGTTTAGTCTTTATCATCATCGATGCTGTCATAGTTCAAGCTTTATTGCCTTTAGCTGTACTGATATAATTGTCTCTTAATTGGTCTCTTACCTCCAATCTATGAGTATTCTTCTGTTTCACTGCTCAAAGACTATATAGATGGCTCCCTGAATGCTTACTGAGTGAAGTCCAAAGGACTTGCCTTGGTATACGAGGTCCTGTAGAGGGTGGCCAGGAACATGACTTGACCTGGCATTTTATTCGCTGAATACCTCTAGTAACAAGATGCAGACTGAGGTATTCATCCTTTCTTCCAATGAATACTTATCCTGTGCCATGTGATAGGTAACGCACATGGATAAAATCCAGTCCCTGCTCTAAATTAACCGACAATCAGGCTGTACGGGATGAGAAAAAGGAGCACATATTTAAACAACTCATCATAATATGCTTAAAATGGAATTATCCTCAAAGTGTCACAGGAAGGCAGAAATGATTAATTTTTAGGGGAACTGAGGAGTCAGAGAAGGAGGTAGGGAAGGTGTCAGAATAGAGGGAAGATTTAAAACTTAAAGAATTTTGTCTTACAGCAGAAGTCAGGGAAGGGCATCCCAGACTAAGAAAACATTATCGATGCATGGAATGGTCTGGTGTATCTAGGGGCAAATCTAATTCTCTCAGGGACCAAAAAGAAGACAAAAGACATGGTGTTGAAACATTGGTAGACCACTTTTAATTCATTATTCATTTAGTTGTGCCCAATGTGGTTCTAAGGAAAGACAACCTGAGGCATTAGTAGATGAAATTAAAAACATAAAAGTCTGTTTAAGCTTACCCCTCTTTGTGTATGCTTTGCAATTATCAGATCACACTATGTACCAAGCCTCTAAATTCCCTCTATGTATTAGGTTTTAATGTGAGATGGATCAGATGTAATGTATTTCAAACTGTAAAGAGTATTTCAAACAGATTAAAGCCTGATCATAAAAAAGGAACATCCATGAGCCCATCAACTACCTTACCCTTAGATATTCCATCTGTTTGCAGATCAAATTCCCCTTCTTCCTCACCTCCAAATAAGCAGAATCTTGAATTCTGCATTGATCACGCATGACTTTCCTTTATATAGTCTTACCCTTTTTGCAAGCTGATTTATGCTTGGTTTTCGACATTAATAAATGAAACAGATGCGCTCCTCTGGATGTGCTTCTTTAGCTCAGTTTATGATTTTGAGATTTATCTGTATCGACGAGTCAAGCTGCGTAGTTTATTCATTTTCACTGCCGTAAAATGTTCACTGTACTGAATGTACCACAACACACTAACCTCGTCTATTGTTGATGAACATGATAAATCCTACCAAGAATATTCTGGTTCCTGTCTCCCAGGAAACATGTGCAGGAGTTTCCCGTAGGATATATCTGTGGTAAGGATGTTATTTAACACACTTCACAACCTGTGTGGCCTGGGAACTGATGGTAAGAACAGAAGTGGGTCATAAACTATTGGCTGTAGGCCAATTTTAACCTTACTGGTAGAGGAATGTCTAAGACAGAGGAAAGGCGCATGTTGATATTCCAGAACAGAAGTGATTGAACGTATGCGATTCCAAGAAGAATTGGTATGAATTCCTGAAGCTCCATATCCGTACCCAATGTCTGATTTCTTAATTTAAAAAAATCAGAATGGTATGCGATGGTAGCTGACGTTTTTAACTTACATCTTCTTGATTGCTAGTGTTGTTTTGCTGTGTTTATTCAACATATACGCTGCACTTTGCTTTACAGTCTGCTTTGTTGATACTAACACATTTAGAGAGTTTGGCACAAAGTGTGATCTGATTGCTGCAAAGTATGCACAGAGGGGGTAATCTGAAACGGACTTTACGTTTTTAGCCTCATCTCCTACTAACTGCCCCAAGTTTTCTTTCCTTAGAACCACATTGGGCACAACGAAATGAAGAATGATTTTGAAGTGGCCTGCCGACGCTTAACTGCCATTTCCCATCCCCTCTCAGCTTCGCAAAACCTACTGCGGGGAGCCTGGCAGGGCGGTCCAAAGAGTGGGACCCGGGCCACGAGAGAGGAAAGAGGGTGGCTGTGGAAGGGCAGTGCTTGATCTCAGACGGCCACACGTTCCAGGAGCCCACCGAGACGGAAGACCGGGAGAGGAGAGAGCGCGGCACCGCTCGCGCCCTCGCACCTCGGGAGCGAGGAGGAGCCGGGCGGCCCCGGCGGGCGG
>NW_007245705.1:351994-353499 GCF_000164805.1 Carlito syrichta
TGTTAAAGGGCTCACCTCCTTAATACAACCACTTTGGGTACAGTAGTCTCCCCTTTATCTGGGGGGGAATAAGATCCAAGACCCCTAGTGGATATCTGAAAACTATGAATAGTACCAAATCCCTAGGTATACTATATATTTTCCCCTGTACATACTTACCTTTGATAAAGTTTAACTTATAAATCAGGCACAGTAAGAGATTAGCAATAGCTAATAATAAAATAAAAACAATTTTAACAATATGCTGACATCACTACTCTTGGTCCGAGAGACCGCCGGGGTTTCACTTCATTAACCATATTTCTTATCCCAAAATTGCGGGGTACACCAAGGCTCCCCCCCCCCCCGCGTCCCCGCTCCCCCGCCTCGCCCGCCTTCCTGGACGCGGGAGGAGTCGCCCACCGCTTACTGGTTCGAATCAGCTTGATGATACTGAAACAGGAGAAGCTGAAGAGCACGGCGGCGACCAGGGCCATCCACAAGTTCACATGCTTGGGCCTCATGGCGCCGGCCAAGCGCAGCGGGAGGGCGGCGTGGCGGCGGCGGCACCCGGGATAGGCGGGCTGAGCGCGCGGAGCCCGCGCCCTCGCACGTGCGCCCCTGCGCCCCCTCCCACACCGGGCGCTGGGCAGTCCCCTTCCCGCAGAGCTTCGGCACCCTTTGCTTCCTGTGCTAACGTCCGGCTCACAATAAGCCGCTTGCTAGGCCTGCAGGGAGTTAACGGTTAAACTCCAGGAATGCGCCCCCCCCCCCCCGCCTGGCACGTGGTGGGGGGTGATCAGTAACTATGAGTTTCCTTTCCCGTAGTGGGACATCCGACTTTTCCCCAAGGTTGGGACACACAGGAGAACATCAGCAGGACAAGGCTCTCTTTGGCCTCCTTGATATGAGAACCTTTTGGGTTCTCCCCTCTGTTTTCTCCTTTTTAAAAATAAAAAAGTTTTAAAAAATACTTTTGTTATTTTAAAGATGTAGGGTGCAATTCAGGATTTTAGGTATACAAGTAGTCATCATCGAGGTAACGTTTGGACCTCCCTTTGGTCCCCACTTCGCCCTGCTTGAGATCAGACATCCTTTTGATGTTATATGCCCCGCCTTTCCTTCCCCAGTTTCTGACTACAGCCAGTCTCTTTCTTACAGTATTTTGGTAAATGCTCAGGGCCCGCTCATGAATGAGAACATGTGGCTTTTTGGTCTTTGTGTCTGTGATAGATCACTGAGTATGATACTTGAAATCCATCCAAGTTGCTAAGAAGTTCGTAATTTTGTTCTGTAGTGGCCGAATGTTCAATCCGAGAGACCACCAAGAGCCAATTCTGACGAAAGTTCAAGAGGGTCTTTATTTGCAAGCTCGAGTCTGGACCTCTGTTGACAACCGACGCAGCGGAGTACACCCAGAGGCCCTGACTTCTTTAAGCAGATATCTTTTATGTTTTTACACAAAGGGAGGAGGAGTTTGGGGGGACTTTCCAGTCTTGTTACCATTTAATTGGGTAGTAACCTCT
>NW_007245705.1:353697-360818 GCF_000164805.1 Carlito syrichta
CAAGTCGATTACATATTTATTGGGTTATAGCATGCTCTTAACCTAAGTTTATGGTATACTTTATTACGGTTCTCTCAGTCCTTCTTGGTGACTGCGTAATATTCCATTGTGTATATGTACCACATTTTTTTGTTAAATCCAGTCTGGTTTCGATGACCCAGCAATTCCCCTTCTGGGAATATACCCGGAGAAACTTAAATCACTCCATGAAAAACATACCTGTGCACACATACTTATTGCAGCACTATTCACAATAGCAAAAACAGGATATCTCCTCTTAATGGAGACTCACTGGCAGTGACTACATAACACCAGCATAGCACCATTTGGCTGGGCTAGCTTCTGGTGACTTCAGAGGGGAAAACGATTTGAACACAAGCCAGTCCAAGGCTGCCATTTTAAACCTGTGTTTTCTCATGTGCTAATGGCCTCAACTGAGCAGCCACCCAGACCAACTCCAAAAGAGGCAGTAGGGAGAAATAACACCCTCTGCTACCTCTCCTCCACCAGCTCAGTCTCTTGGCTGACGCTTGTGGTTGGCTGGGCTCTTCTGGAAGCCAGAAGGCAAGAAAGCTCAGCTCTGTATACTAGGTCATGCAAACCTGTGTTCTGAACTGTGGAACAGGGTGGAGAGAGACACAGAGCCAACTGGGATGGCAGAAGGAACTTATTCAGCAAAAGAGCTGTCTCCAAAACCAGTATTCCACTGTCCTCTTACCTGAGGCTCATTTTCAGCTGTCTTCACATTTTCAGCTGTCTTCCCAGCCCTGCTGCATTGATGTCTCATAGGAAATGAAAGACATCCCAGTGTCCACACCAAGCTAGCTGCCTTCCCAGAGTCCCTCGATTTGAACCATGATATTGTAGTTCTCCTTATGATCATTCTGGCCCTGTTTCATTACACCCTATCATTGGTCAGATCTTCACAGTCCTTTGAAATGTCTTATTTCCAGACTTGGGTTTCTGTTGCTGTCTAAACCCCATACTCAGGTGATTACAATGGTATTTCACCTGTCTCACTGTCTGTGGGATCTTCCCCGGGCAATCCTCATGTCACTGTGATTCCGGATACTCTTCCTGGTCCTCCACCGTCCGCTGTCACTCTTCTTTAAGTCGCTTCCCTTGAATGATGAAGGAAGGCCCCAATCAACCAGGCCCTACACTACCTTCTTATTCTCCACCCAGTGCTTTCTTTCATGCCTCTAGGACCCACCACACACACTCTCTCTCTTTTAATTCCACCCTGAATGTATCACGTTCACTTCTCTCTGTGACTTTTCTCTTAATGTCTAACCTGTGGCCATGATGTCCAGCATTCTCTGTGACCATTCAGATCTTTTCCACATCGTAAGGTCTTGGGATCTTTAGGTTTCGTGTGTTTTACCTGTCTCATGAATCAAACCTGTTTACAGCAGGCCACTCTGATGTCCCTGCCTCTGAATTTCTTTAGTATGAAGGGTCTCTTCCTTTCCTTTTGATATATATTCCTGTGAACTCGGGGATGAGAGCCGTCAAAAGGAGTCTAAGTTACACTCTTGCTTGAGGGAGAAATATATTCAAAGCAGATTGAATTGTTGGTAGTTGCCCTGAGGAATGTACTCAGACATGCTAGCATTGGTGGTGAAGGGGCTCTGGGAAGGATGGCTGTGCCTGGATGTCTGGGAAAAGAGCAAGATAGACAAACCCGGGGAGGAAAGGAGTGTGCAGAAGCTGGAGGCCTGTTCCTACAAGAGAGCACAGAAGTGGAGGAGGAAAGCTGTTCAAAAACAAATGCCCCCAACAAAGTTTCAGTTAAACAGGAGGGAGAAATTCTGGTGATCTCTTGAGCAGCACAGTGACCATAGTCAGCAACAATGTATTATATATCTCAACATTGCTAAAAGAGTGAATTTTTTTTTAAAGGCAGGGTTTTACTCTGTCACCCAGAGTGCCGTGGCACTATCATGGATCACTGCAGCCTCGATCTCTTGAGCTCAAGCAATTCTCCTGCCTCAGCCTCCTGAGTAGGTGGGACTATAGGCACACACCAAAATTCCTGGCTTTTTTTTTTTTTTTTGTAGAGATGGAGTCTCGCTCTGTTGCCCAGGCTGATCTCAAACTCCTTGGCTTAAGCAATTCTCCTACTTCAGCCTCCTAAAGTGTTGGGATTACAGGCATAAGCCACCATGCCTGACTAACACAGTGAATTTTAAGTGTATTCACACAAAGAAATAAGTATGTGTGGTGATAGATATGTTAATTAGCCTGATTTGATCATTCTACAATGAACACATGTATTGAAATTTAGCTTTGTACCCCATACATATATACAATGATCATTTGTCAATTAAAAATAAAAATAGATAATAGACAGGCTCGGTGACTCAAACTTGTAATCCCAGCACTTTGGGAGGTCAAGGAGAGAGGATTGCCTGAATCCAGGGGTTTGAGACCAGCCTGGGCAACTTGGTGAGACTTTGTCTCTACAATAAATGAAAAAATTACCTGGGTGTGGTGGTGTGCCCTTGTAGTTCCAGCTACCTGGAAGGCTGAGGTGGAAGGATTGCCTGAGCCCAGCAGGTAAAGGCTGCAGTGGTTGTGAGTGTGCCACTGTACTCCAGCCTGAGCAACAGAGTGAGACTCTGACTAAATAAATAAATAAATAAATAATAGTAAATAATTTTTGAAAGAGGACTAAGCCCCTCCCCTCACATAAGCAATAAATTATTGAAACAAGGATATACACAGAAACTTGAATATCTCTCTAGTTTACAAGGCCACTACTGCATATGCAAAGAAAAACCTCAGTGTACATAGGTCTAATAGGACAAATACATGTGCCTAAAAAAAAAAAAAAAAATTCTGGGATTGTTTTTATTGCTAAGCTGAGGGAAAGTAATTTAATCCAAGAGCTCCTAGTTATTAAATATTTCTAAGTCGGGCTCTAATTGCTTCTGAGTATCAGTAGATTTTCATTGGTATCAGAGGGAGAAAACCAGGAGATCTAAATGGAGGAACAGCTAGTGCTTTAATTTGTCCACATTGTCCATCACTGTTGGAAAACCCAAAGAGACCATGATGCTAAGAAGAATAATTAACCAAACCATTGAAACTTTACTTGACAAACCCCTTGAATGCAGAGATACTTTGTAATGGCATCAAATTCAAAGAGTGATATAAATATTTGTGATTATAAGTCAAATCTTTATGCTTATTTAATCCAAGTCACAAATCCAAATAAACACATTTTTTTACATTCACTGTTTATTTGCTTCCTAACTTTGATTTTGACATATTAGCAACTAATTAGTTAACACCAGCTCCAGAAACAGATGAACATCTAAGCCTCCACGGCTCCTTACAATAGTTTTTTTTCCTTGCCCAAGTAAGGTCTGACATCAGTGTCTCTGATTGGCTGGCTGCTCCCCACGTGATCAGTGCCTGGCACAGTCCTTCCCCTGTGGCTCCCCTCTTCTCTAGGGTTTTGGAAACATCTTCATTCCACTAGAGGAGGGGTGTCCAACCTTTTGGCTTTCCTGGACCACACGGAGTAAAAAGGAATTGTCTTGGGCCACACATACGTTATATAACATAGTAAGTACATATATATAATAAGACTTCTTTTTTGTTGTATTTTTATTGTAAAGTTTAGAAAAACGAGAATATAAAACTAGTGGGAAATTTGAGCTTGTTTTTGTAAAGCTTGTTTTTGTAAAACTAATCTATCAATGTCTGGTTCCATGGAAGTGTTGGCAATTCTTATGAGTTCTCAAGGTGCTCGTCAGAAACGCTTGCTTGAATTTTGCTCTTCATGGGCTTCATCACTGAAAACAATCCCTCACGAAGCCTGTGTTGTCAAAAAGTGATGTCATGAATAAGGCGTGATGGTGAACGTCAAAAATGGAACTACACACAGGGTCATGAAGAAAGTAAACGCTAAAACACACATGATGTTAAAAGACTCCGTGGGACCCTGTTACTCGCTGTCCTGGGCCACATGTGGCCTACGGGGTGTGGTCTGGACATGCCTGATCTAGAGGATTGAAGGAAAGCATGTGGAGAAGAAAGTCTGACCAGAATTGACACAATTCTGCTCAAATTCTACTGGTGGAAACTAGAGGCAAAAAAAGCAAGAAAGAAAAATTAAAAAAAAACCCTGAAAAACGTAGTTGCTCACTAGGTAGCTGCTTCCCATCCATGTCTCTACCATGGACAGAGATTACAAACCTTCAGTGGTCAGCTGCCCCTCTCTGCTGCCTCCTCCTAAATGACATCAAAATCTTTTCATATCCTTATAGTGCATTTTCAATAATAAACATTTCACGTACCTGTTCCAGTATCATTTGACAACTACCGCATAGGTGGAATACGGCATGTTTATATTTGTTGGGATTCTTTTTTGGGAGACGGGCTAGTTCTACACATTGGTCACATAGAACACATTGCTTGGTTCAGTGGGATGATGGGGAACGAAATTGTTATATGGTGCATTGTCCCAAGCCCTTGATAACATTTGTGACTCTGACTTTAGCCCAAGATGAAGTAAGTGGTTTTAAACTTATTTGAATCATCTGAAGGCTACAGGTAGTTATTTTATATAGTTCACTGGCTCATATGTTCAAATTTCTGTGTCCAGGAGATTTTTCCCAAATGACCTCTTTCAATGGCTACTTCTCTAAATTTTTAGGTGAGGCTTTTGGGTACAAGTGAGTATTTACTACATAAGTAAGTTGCATACAGGTGAACTAGAGACTTCTAGCAGGTCCTCTCTCCCCCCGATAGTGGACCTGGCACCCCATGTGCTGCTGTGTGCCCTCCATCCCTCCTGCCTCTGTAACACTCTCACCTAGCAGGGTCTAGCATCCACCATTCCCATGAAATGACTATTTTTTGAACTAGCATTTATCTGTCTCTTACCATATTAGGCTTAGGCTAGGGACAAGTGGAATATATCATTATTTCACCCATTATTGCATGGCTTTGGTACCACCGTGCCTACTTAAATTACCCAGGTAGCTCCTTCTAGGGGATGGCAGACCATCAGCTTGGCATTTATTCACCATTCGAACCAACTTGATTCTTACTGTGGTCATCTGTTCAACCCCCCCCCACCTTCCTCCCTTGTAAATCCCATCAGGCCTTCCACAATTCATCCCTTGCTCGAGGGTCTTACTATTGTTAGCTCATCAAAACTCTCGGGTTCCTGACCATATAGTTAGACCACTGGTTACGGTTCATGACCCTGTAAATATCCAAACATCGCCCTGAAGTAAAGACCCAAGTTCTTCCTCCACTGTCATGCACACTCCTCTCAACTCAGTTCATTGTGTGAACTTAACCTTCATGTTATTTGACTGGGTTTTTACTGTCCGTAAGGCAACGAGTAGCAGACTTTTATATTGGCATTCCTATCATACAAGAACTCTCACAAAGAAACCAAGAAGCTTGTTTTATTTTGGGGGGGAGAGAGTCATGAGATTGAGATCACTCCACAACTAAAGGAGACTGCTAATTGGTTAGTCCTAAAGCAAAGATGTTTCCTGCTCATGCATGGAACCTACATATGTTATGTATGTATGGACAAAGTATGCACCATAACCCCCCAGAGACACCTCTCATGACATAAATTCTTTTATTTGAGAATTATGTTGTCTGATACCACCTGTGATACAATAGGTAGTGCTGATCTTTTTAAATTTAATTTAACTTAATTTTTTGAGTCAGGGTCTCACTCTGTTGCCCAGGCTGGAGTGCAGTGGCACAATCACGGCTCATCTCAGCCTTGACCTCAGCTTCCTGAGTAGCTGGGACTACAGGCACATGCCACCACACTAGGCTAACCTTTTGATTTCTTTTTTTTTTTTTTTGTAGAGGTGTGTCTTGCTATATTTCTCAAACTGGTCTCAAACTTCTTGACTCAGGCAATCTTTGGCCTCCCAAAGAATTGAATTACAGGCGTGAGCCATTGCACTGCTAATATGCTGGCAATCCTATTACTCTCTGGCCCCATCATCAGGAACTTTTCAAATTCCAAAATTCCAGTGGTTACCAGAGGGTGGCGGTATTCTATTTCAGCCAAAGCTGCTAATTTGCATCTATTGTGCACTAGTGTTGGGAACTTCTAAAATCCTGTGTGAATATGTTGGATCCTAGGATCTGAGTAGCATGCGTGGCTACTGCCCATTAAATATTTTTCATAGCTTACCAAATAGCCCCTCCAAATGTTGTGCCTCCTTCTTATTGTCAGGGTCCTGGGCAGAGAGTAATTTATTATTTACTGTTTATAAAATGCCTCAGGTGACCCAACGTTATTTTTAGAAATTTCACTGATTGGCTCAGCTCTGAATCTCAGCTGGATTAATTAACCATTCCACTAGTCATGTGTGCCACTACAGCTCTCAAATCTCTTTTGAGTTTTTCCCTTCAAGGGAGGGAGAGAAATTATTATAGTGCCATCAATATAATGAATTAACATTGCTTCTCGGCCTTTTGGCTAAGATCAAGTGTAGTACAATGAATTAACTTAGTTTTGATGGTGATTGTGTTTAAGTATAATCTCACCAAATTGTGCCAATGAGTTGAAGAGGCTGGATATCCTTGGGGAAGGAACCTAAAGATATACTACATTCCTTCTCATGTACAAGCAAACCGTGCTTGACTTCTCTCGGAGTGAGATCAAAAAGACAGTATTAGCCTAATTTATCACAACCCCCACCCCCATCACATTAAGCTTGCTGGACCTCTTGTATAGCTTGTACAATGCCCGATATCATACTTGTTTAAGTCATGGAAGCAGCCTTGTTTAAATCATGATGGTTAACGGTTATCACCAAAGCCTTCTCTTTTTCTCCTGGGCCACCTAGGATTAATAGAAAGCATTAGTGGAGATTAGTACTTTTTCTCTCATGGTTTCTTAATGAATGATTAGACTTCCTGTATCCCTCCAGAATCTGACACTGCCTAATATTTACTACAGAGGAGGCTTTTCCCAAGTCTCAGGGCTTCTATTTTGCATTACCTAATGAAAACTTTGGAAAGGGCAGATGTTTCTTTTTTCTTTTTTTGAGTTGGAGTGTCACTCTGTCACCCAGACTGGAGTGCAGTGGCCGCTCCCGGCCACTGCAGCCTCGACCTGCTGGGCT
>NW_007245705.1:361020-364422 GCF_000164805.1 Carlito syrichta
CCAGGCGGGTCTCGAACCCTCAGGCTCAGGCAATCCACTCACCTTGGCCTCCCAAAGCGCGGGATTACAGGCTGAGCCACCAAGCCCGGTCAGTTTCTGTTTTCTAAAAACATTTTGGCTTTAACTGGTAATGAGAAGAGCCTTCATCATATTCATTCTAATTATTCAATTTGAATCACATATTCAAGTAAAGGCAACAAGTGGATTTTTTTTTCATATTTCTTCATGTGTGGCTTCATAGTGATTCTGGTGCTACCTACTGAAATATTTCTATATGCTGCAAACTTCAAATTTTCTACCTTAGTATTGCCTTTTATTCCCCTGCCGATGTTATGGTACATTTAATAATCCCAAAATAGTTTTCCATCATCTCAGTTACTCAGCATCAACCATATCATACAACCTTGGACCCACCACCAGCGGTCAAGTGAGGATTTCTTCTCCTTCAAATTATTTGTCTTTTTTCCTACAACCTTAATCGATGAGTTATAATCACTGCATGACCCTGTGCTAAATGACTGTATTGTCCTATTTCCTTTCAGGAACGTTGGCTTTGGACTTATCAAAGGCTGGGATAATTGGCACAGATCTGATAGAGTAATTTAGGCAAGGTAGATGCAGGAGCTAGAGTATTAACTCTTAACTCTTGTTAATGTGCTTTCAAACCCTCTGTAGGTATCCTGTCAGTTTCCTCCTCTATTCTGGCTCTCTGCCTTTTTACTGTAAAGAATCACTTAAATTATTCTACATCATTCAAAGGTGTAAATACACAATTTTTCATAAATTCCACTTTTGGGGGTCATCCCTTGCATATTCCCTTCTCTTACTGATAGAATCATGTAGGGAACCCATACCTGAGGGATTCTCCCTAATCACAGTGTTTGTTATAGTTTGGGGTAGAGACATGTTATTCAGGGAATCTCAAAACAAATCATCATAAAACCAATCAGGGTTGCCACTGCCCTCCATATTTTTAATACTTGCAGAGAGGTAATTCATTTCACTGTTAACAAAATGAGTATACAGTTTTTCCTCTCAGTATAAACTTAATGTGTTTCAGACTTTCCACACTCCAGAAGGAGCGCTGATATTTAATCTGAGTCCTCCATGGATCAAATACTGAACATTGCAACAAGCTGTTGATATGTAGTCATACCAAACAACTCTCTCCATTAAGCAGTTTTTAAAATCAATAGTCCCATGATTGTTCAGTCTGAGAATCTAAGAAAGCACAGATTCCTAAGTACTATTCAAAATTATAACCAAGCTTAATATATCCATGATGGCCTTTGGTTTTCATGCAGATGAATCTGATAAGGCCAGGTGGAAGCACACAGGCTATTGAGAGACCCAAAGACTTAGATGGAGAAGGTTCCACTTGGCTCCTAATCTTAGGACTTAACCACCATTTAGCTAGGCACATGAAGGGAAACGAAAGAGAATAATAGAGAAAGAGGGATGCTAGGCTTTCCTGGGAAACAGGATTGGTTTAATATAGCTGCCAGTTACATGCAAGTGAATTAGTGGAAAAGAGAAGAGGCAATTGGTGTGCATAAGAAATGTTAATGTACAGTGGCCCCGCTTTCAATAAACGCAGTTTAACCAATTTCTCAAGTTCTCCTCTTGGGGAAAAATAGGGTCAGAAGTGGGCCAACAGGCAGCTTGGAGACAAGGAGAAGAGAGTTTCTCTCTGCACTGCCTATACTCTGTATAGCAGCTGGAAAAGGCAAAAGGATTACATAAAGAACTACCTCACTTTCTACTTTATGGAAAGCCATATAATGATGGAGAGACTCCTGAAATGGAAGAGTTAGTTTTCAATGTCTTCACTTGCAAAATTGGTTGTGCACTTTGCTTTTCTGAATCTTTTAATTTACAATTTAAACATTCAATAAGATGATTTCTAAGGTCCCTTTCAAGATGTAAGATTCTATGAGTTTACTGTAACAGTATATATCCAGACTTCATTACCAAGTTCATTGTTGGTTGTCTCTATGGGTCTAGAATAATAACGTATGCACCCTGCCAATATCTGGTGTTCCATAATTAATTCATTTTTAAAATGCTGATAGATATGTGGGAAAGCATGTATTGCTTGCTTCACTTTGTGTTAACAAGGAGATGGAGGAAATATACATACACACACTTGTATAGATATTTCTGTAAGTATAAAGAAGAAACAAATATTGCTTCTGAGCAAGAGGACTGATGGCCCAGGAGTCGTGGCTGGATGGGGAGAGAGAATTTTCAATGTCAGGTGTCCTCTGTATTTACATTCTACTCTCACCTTTTCTCCTTCTCCTCCAGCCACACTGGCCTTTTTGCTGTACCTCCAACATTTCTAATGTGCTCCCAATTCAAGGACTTTGCAAACTTGTCATTTTCATGCCTGGTACACTCTTCCTTAAGATACTATCATGGAGCACTCTTTTACTCTATTCAGTAAGGCTCAAATGTCACCTTATTACTGAGACTCCCTCCACCACATTGTGTGTAATGACTTCCCACACACTCCCTACTACCCCTTACCTAATACCCTCTATAATACCCCTAATACTTAGCAACACATGGTATACTAAATATTTGCCTGTTTGTCTAGTGACTCGCTTTTAGACCACTGCCTGGTGCATAATACTTGTTGAACTAATGAATGTACTGCTCGAGGTCTTAAAAATTATGTACAAATTTCAATAGAAACAACCAGTTAAGGAATGCATAAATGTTTGATGAGCTGTTAGATGTTTATTATAAAAGGATACAGTTCAAACTTATTTTCTCAGCACACAGGGTTCTCCGTATCCGCCACGTATTGGCCACGGGCACGTCAATTAAGCTAAGTTTCTTGTCTTCATGCATAAGATGGGAATACTATCACTTCACGGAATTCGATTTAGGTGAAAGCGCTTTCCTAACCTTGGTGTTATAAAAGTTACCAAAAGCACCCGGTGTTTCGTGTGCTTCGAGCCTAGGAGTAGCAAATGGTGTCAACTGCACAAACGTCTTGAAGTTCAAGGAGAGAAAAGTCTCCCGGACCGCGCGGGGCGATACCCCAGTGGCGCTGGGCGTGGCTCCTGGCCGCCGTTGCCAAGGGAACCGTCTGGGCGTCCCTAGAATCCGAGCCCGGGCGCCCGGCTACCAGCCCGACCTCCTTTCAGCGTTTGCAATAGGTGCAGCGCGGGCCAATCGGAAGAAGCCGGAGGGGTAGGGGCGTGGCTAGGGGGCGGGGGGCGGGCCGGGCAGTGTCCCGGGGAAGGCGGTCCGGAGGCCTCGCGCCCTGACTTCCGGGTCGCGGTGCTTGCAGGGAGAGCTCCGCGGGTATCGTCGTTTCCGTTGCCGGCTGTTTGCAGTTCGGGGAAACCGAGGCAGCTCCTGCTTTCCCCCTAGTTCTTCCGCTCCTGTGAG
>NW_007245705.1:364442-382228 GCF_000164805.1 Carlito syrichta
GCCGGGGCGCTCCGGCGTTCCTCTTTGCTGGCAGTTCTGCTGCTTTTGTCCTGATGAGCACGGGCGAGTGGGTTGCGAATTAGAGATACCGATCGACCCCGCGACAGGCACTGTTTATCTGCACTGACCTGCGGGGATTTCGAGTTTGACATCCCTCGGGCCCCAGTCCAGAGAGGATGTGTCTGCGGGAAGGTTGGAGGCAGCAAGGAGATGAACATTTTTATGTTTTTGAGTATCTCCCTTTCACTTGTACCCGCCCCCCCCCTTTAGAAGCTGAAGAATTTTCTTAAGATATAACGACCAGTTTTATCGGATGTGCAGGGTTTTTTTTTCCTCCCCCTCTTGATAGTTTCTGTGCCCTTCACCTATTGAATGGAAAATAATCAGAAATTAACTTGAGTGTGATGTCCTTCGTGTTAAACGTGTAAACCAGGTGTTTACCATCACCAACTGGGGCAGTTATAACGAGTTATCCACAAGAGTTAAGAAAAGCTTCTTCCTATAAGAACAGTTCGAGTGTTTGGTGTGTTTTAATTGTTGCTTAGTTGGGGTCTTCTTGTTCTGGTACTGTTGAGCCCCAATTAAAATAGGTAATTAAGGTATGGAATACAATTATTTAGCAAAAGATGTAGATCATTCTGTCATTCCTTCAAGCCATTCAATAGCTTAAGTTGTTTTGATTTTTACAGTTAGTTTTTTTTAAGTGATAAATTGACCATTTGGCTAGCCATCGTTTAATTAACGTAAGTGGTAGGTATTACACCTGTCATTGTTTCTTCAATGCCTAAATAAACACTATCACAAAACAGGCACAATGGAGTAATTGATATTAATATAATTTGAGATTTGATCAGTTGGATAAACTAATTTTTTTCATTTAAAAATCATTAAACTTGTCTAATATATTTCTTCTTCCAGGAAAAAAAAATGTTTATTTCTTTGTGGGAGTTCTTCTATGGGCACTTTTTTCGATTTTGGATGAAATGGCTATTACGGCAGATGACCGGAAAGTGTGAATTGCAGCGAATTTTTGATACCTATGTGGGTGCACAAAGGACACACAGGATAGGTAATGTCATTTGGAAAAGATAAAAGCTAATAGATATTTAACTCTGAATGTTTTTTCTCAATACTCACAGTGACAGATGTATTCTTTGTGTATCCCGATCAAGTCACTTACACTGAGTTTCATAAGCTTTGAAATCTTGCTTTGAATCCTTCTAGCTCTAAAATTATATGACTTTATAGAAAAAAATGTGGTTAATAATGTATCTGTGCAGAGAATCATCTTCTCTGGCTCCTTAAATTTATCAGTTGTTCCTTAGGTTATAGTTGCAATCTGGTTTCTGGAGAAAAATTTTTATACATATATAATTCCTTTGAAATTTTCACTGAAATTATGGCAAGAATGAGTGCCTTAATCTAAGTTCACTTTTATTCTTAGCTTCCTTTATCAGTCTTTTCTTACTGCTATTTATGAAAGGACAGTAATTAGGTATCCAGTGGTCCCTAGGAAAGATTATTAGACTTAAAATCCTGTTTAATACTGTAGCCAGAAGCCACATGTATTGAGCATTTGAAATATGACTAGTCTGAATTGAGAGGTGCTGTAGGTATAAACTACACACTGGATTTCAAAGACTTTATAAGAAAAAAGAATGAAAAAAAATCTCACTCATATCTGTTTATATTCATTATATGATGAAATAATAATATTTAGGTTATGTTGGGTTAAACATATTTAAATTAATTTTACCTTTCATTTTACTTTTGTGTGACTGCTGAAAATTTTAAAGTATACACGTAACTCACATTTTGGCTTGCGTTATATTTCTTTTGAGCAGTGCAGTTCTGTTGCTATCTAAAATACATGAGTTTTCAATACTTAATTGGAAATACTGCTCTAAATTAAATCTAAATTAGATGAGTAAGAAATGTGGTTTGAAGCCACTTCTTTTCGGCCTGTGTAAGGAGGACCAGAGAACTGCTGTTGTTCCTGCCTACAATGTTAAATGCACAATCGTGAATTAGCCAGATCCCCTTTTGTGTTGATGAGTGTGCTTCAACTAAGAAATCTACCCCTGTAAGGTTGAGAGACTGGGTGTTGCCAATCGGAACTTGTATCCAAGACAACATTGGGAGAATGATAGACAGAAGCTGCCTCCAGGCAGCTGGATGATTAAGCTTAATTGCTTTCCTAGTTGTCTTACACTCCAAGGCTGACTTAAATTATTGCTTGCTCTTTTGATTTGCCCTTTTGACTACTCAGAAGAACAAAGTACCTCTTGATAAGAAATCTCTGCAGGCAGAATGGGTTGGTGTGTTAGAGTGTGGGGGAAGAGTACAATTTAAGCTGTATTTTGTGGCAAGAGCATTTTTCTTAAATTTTTCAAATTGCGGAGAAGAAGACTATGGGTATATGTGCCAGAAACATTTTAGAATAGATCCATAAAAATGTTCTTGTCATCTTTAAAACAGAAGCTAAGAGTAGAGAACCTTTTTTGCTGTGTGTCTGGTTATAGAATCGTTGGCTAGATTAATCTAGTCTTTGCTTCTTTATCGTGGTACAATTCAATTGCTGTTGCCTCATATCTAAACCCTCAGTAAGGCTAACAAGTGAAGAATACATAGTAGAAAGCACTCTCACTGTAGTCTTAAGATGAGTTTCTGGAACCTGAGTTATTCTGAGGTAGCCATGGATGCATTTGCAGTGAATAATAGGGACACTTGCACAGAAGCAGATGACCTTAGGTAATGGGGTTCGCATTACCTCATGGGCTTGGTATGTTGAGGATTTTGGAATTATCTACTTTGCTATACTGCAGAATTAAATTTTAAAATGTTTGCTGTGTTATTCATGTGAAAATATATCTCCTAGACCTATTAAAGTAATTTATTGCTGGTTTGATGTTTTTGCTGTTTGTGGAATAATTCACAAAAAGCATTTAAGTGGTAACATTCTTTTTTTCTTTTTTCATTTCAGAAAATTCCTTGACATACTCCAAGAATAAGGTAGGATTATATCAAGGTGGTAATTCTAGAAAACTTAACTTGAACTACTTTTTCTTAAAACAATGCTTCAGTTTTAGACTTAATTTTTTATAAATGGGTCCTGTAGAAGAGTTTTTGCTCTAAAGAACATTGAGTGAAATTCCTCCCCTTTGAAAGTGATAATCTGCTTTCCAAACATTTTCTCGATGTGGGTGTTTTTTATGCACACAGAAGATGTTTGAACAGTTTGTCCTGTTCTGAGGTTTTACTTTCTTTTTGTTTGTTCGTTTTTGCTTTTGTTTTTACCTTAAGAGTTAATAGTTTGGGGGAAGCAGGGTCTCAGAAGGAAAGCGTTCTCTTAGACTGTCCTCAGGATAGATTATGAGAGAGAAAAGCAAGCAATTTTATCTAGTTACAGAAAACCCTCAAAAAGTCATGTACCTTTTGAGCTAAACTCATGCTGCATATTAATCAGTTTCTGCTATGTAACAAACTATTATAAAATCTCAGGGGAATAGAACAATATATTGTTTCTTGCTCATGAGTTTATGGGTATGCTGGAGATGTTCTTCAAGCTCACGCCAAGTTCAGGTCTATTCCATTTGTCTCATCTGGGACCCGTATTGGGTGGTTAGGGGTTCCTGGTGAATGTTCTCACAGTGGATAACTGAGACTTAACCACATAGACATATTTTAAGTCTCTTTGTGTCATACCTATTAGCATCCCATTGGTTAAAATAAGCTAAATGGCCAAGCCTAAGTGAAGGGGTGGAGAAATATGCTGTGCCTACTATAAGGCCATGGTAGGCAGGTGGGTGCATAATTCACTTGATTTTAGCCCAAAGGTCAAGAAGCCATGGATATGTAATTCAGTCTATCACATGCTGCTGTTATATTTTGTCTACATATGGATTATTTGATGTGACAAAGATAGAATGAATATGGGTCATCTGGATCTCTTTGTTTGAAATCCCATAATAGATTGCAGCCAGTGTTAAACAACAGCAAAAGGAATAGAATAGAAAATATTTAGAAATCATTGGTTATAACAAGGTTTAGTAATGTTTTAGGAATTTTTTTATACTATTGTAACTGTTTTATTTATGTATGTGTGTGTGTGCATCTGTGTATATTTAGACATCCATAGGGATGTTTGTACTTGGTCATGATGTAAAATGTGGATCAGGCCCAAAATGGTGACTTGCTGCTGTCTAGTGATGTTGATATGAGTTGCTGATTTATGCCAGAAACCGAATGGACCTTGTTGAGTGTTGGAGGCATATTTGTTTCTGAAGAGTTACCTATAAAGTTGGTGCTTTACTGATTTATTTACACTCTTATTTATGAATGGTCTATGTAAGAATAATTCATATACGTAGGGGGGGTAGAGTGGAGTCCAGAGTGCTACTCTTTTGTTCAGAATTGTTAAAGCGTGGTTAATTGTGTGTGTGTGTGTGTGTGTGTGTGTGTGTGTGTGTTGGATTCCTACCCTTGTCATCCAGGCTGGAGTGCAGTGGCACTCTCATGGCCACCACAGCCTCGACCTGCTGGGCTCAGGTGATCCTTCCACCTCAGCCTCCCAAGTAGCTGGAACTACAGGTGTGTGCTGCCACGCCTGGCTTATTTTTTGATTTATTATAGGGATGAGGTCTCACAAAGTTGCCTAGGCTGGTCTCGAAACCCTGAGCTCGGGCAATCCTCTTGCCTTGGCCCCCCAAAGTGCTGGGATTACAGACTTGAGCCACCGCACCGGGCCTTTCTTAAATTGACCTTAAACAAGTTGTGCTTCAAAATGTCATAAATTTGGAACTATTTGGATGCTGAACTCTGGAGAATGAATTTTCTGTGAAACTTGTATTCTTTAATCCTTAAGACTGTAAAGGAAGTAAAACTGTAGCTGAGCTCTGTATACTGTACCCACAGTCCCCAGCCTCCACCCCTAGTTCTTCAGGGGTGTGTCCCTTCAAATACTTGACATCTCCCTGCTTGGAAGTTTGCCAGCGTGGCCACTGCTCTGCACTAAACTCCATCCGGCCCCCTTCATTACTCCCTGACTTCGTCTACTTCAAGTATTGCCTTGCTCACCCATAAAAGATATTAATACTCACATGGTTGTTTTAGAATTAGAGATATTAAATGAAAGCAGCCTAAGAAAGTGCCTAAGACATGATAAGTTCAACAAATAATGGTTACTGATAATATTAATGACAATGGAATTAAGGCAATATATGCTACAAGGATTCTAGAAGTTTAAAATATTTATGGAAACCTCATAGGTACTCAGATACTTAACATTACTGATGATTTACTGTGAATAAAAGTGATTTTGATCTAGTCCATATTGATGGGCAGCATGGCTAGTTCCATGTTTTTGCTGTTGTGAATAGTGCTACAATAAACATGCATGCACAGGTATCTTTTTTTGTAGAGTGATTTGAGTGTATTCAGGTATATTCCCAGAATGAGGATTGCTGGGTCATATGGAATTTACAAAACGAGGTACAAATACATGATGGAATACTGTGCAACCGTAAAGAAGGACAATATTATGGACTTCGCAGCAACTTAGATGGGTTTAGAGTCTGTCATACTCAATGATCCACCACAGAAACAAAGAACTGAGTACTACATGTTCCCCCCTCATAAGTGGACCCTGAACATCTAGCATAGTGCTGCAAGAAAGGGATTGGCAGTAGTGGGGCACTGCTGTGGGGGAGAGGGGCAGTCCATCACATCAGTAAGGGTACCTGATCCTAATCCAGGTGAAGTGAGGTCCAATGGGAGGCCCAAACTTTACCTGTATATAAACCACTTATGTATCCAATCCTGACTTGTACCTCATGCCTTAAAAAAAAAAATGACTTTGATCTGTTCAGGCTGATTCCCTAAAGCGGCAATCTCAAAGTATGGCCCCGTTGGGTTGTGAACTGTTTCACAGTGAAAATTATCTCTTTGTTAGAAATTGAGTCTTAG
Organism: Carlito syrichta; assembly: GCF_000164805.1. Lineage (NCBI taxonomy): Eukaryota > Metazoa > Chordata > Mammalia > Primates > Tarsiidae > Carlito > Carlito syrichta. Next base: position 370,407 of record NW_007245705.1, read on the forward strand.
TTGCCTGTGTTTCATACTAAGGACTGTTTATTAATTACATATAAAGGGCTAGTAAATTTGGGGATTATAAAAGAAAACTAATACTTTATTAGAATTTGAGGAATCTAACGTATTGTTCTGCTAAGAAGGCTGGCTGCCACACAACACATGGCACTGTTGCAACCCTCCAGTGTACTTACTTATGCGTGTCCAGGTATTTGAAATTTCTGAAATTTAAGGAAAGAATACTTTGTTCATCTATTAGTGTTTCTGAGTGGCTGTATTTTTTAATTGTAGCTGCCATCTTGGGTATTAAATAATAGTGGCAATTTTCTAGTTGTTGGATAATAAATTAGTTTTGTGGCATCAGTTTCGTTGTCTGTGGGTTGACGGTATAGTGATGCATATTTGCATATTTTTTCACCTCTAATTTTCCAAAAACTAGACTTTAAATACCTAATCTTTAAGTGTATAGCAACATAAGCACTGTCATTCAAAAACAAAGCATTCACAGTCTGTGGGTGTATTAACCCAGATGTGTATATAATCTCTCCAATATGCTTGCGTAGTGAAACTCACTATTCATGTTTGTTGCCTGCAAACGTATGCTATTCCTGTAGTTTGTAACCTACTTTCAAGGTACATGTAATAAAGACTGCATTACTCTTATGTTTATCAAACATTGTTTTATAATACAATCAAATGGATAAGCATATTTTCTAAAAAACATGTTGCGACTCATATGTTACTCTGACATTCTTTATTATCACTGATTTCTTCTTTATTAAGAATCAAACATGGCTGGGAAAATGGGCTTTGGGTACTTATGTGGTTTGAGGTAAAAAAAAAAGTTTTAGAGTTGCTGTTCTAAGAACTTCTCTAAATATTATATACTCCAGTACTGAATATATCTTCAAAAATGCCAAAATTTGTAGAGTCCAGATGTGTAGATTGCAAAACCAGTTATCTATGCTTGTACCTTAACAAGCTACAAGAGAGTAAATTAAAGCTAAAGTAAATGATTTAATAAAAATGAGATTAAAAGCCAAAGAAATAGCAAACAGACAAAATAGAAATAAAAAACTCAGAAGGTGATTTTTTGAAAAGTTGAGTAATATTAATAATTGTCAAGCAACAGTGATCAAGCAAGAGAGAAAATTCAGATTGCAAATGTTGAGACTGGTGGAAGGGGCATTACTACAGCCTACAGTCATTAAATGTACAATAAGGAGATACTATGGACACCTTTATGCTAATGAATTCTACATATTCAATTAAATAAACAAAGTACTTAAACAATTCATCAAAACTTACATAAAAAGAAAAATCTGAATAGCTGTATACTTAATAAAGAAATGGAATCTGTAATTTAAAGTTTTTGCACAAATTTCCAGTCTTGGCTTCACTGAAACCAAACATTTAGAGAAAAGAAATAATACCACATAAACTCCTAGAAAATAAGTTAGAAAGACATTTTATGAGACATCATAACTTTGATACTGACACCACATATGGACAATATGATAAGTGAAAATTGTAATTCAATATCCTTCATGAATATAGGGGCAAAAATCTTTAACAAAACATTAGCAAACTCTAGCAATATGAGAGGGGACCCCAAAACCCCTGGAATTTAATTATTAAAAATTGTCTGTTTATTCTTACATATTTAAGCTTCAGTCACCTTCAAAGTACTCTCTGTTTGATATAGTACACCTATCAAGATGCTTTAGTTACTGCTTAGTTTTTGAACTCGTCAATTTTGATGCCTTTCAGTGCTCTTGCTATTTTTTTTGTTTTACCTCTTCCACATTGGCAAAACATTTCCCTGTGAGAACTTTTTTCATCGGGGAAACAAAACAAGTCATTCGGGATGAGATCAGGTGAATAGGGAGGGTGCAGCATGGGGCTCAATGCTAATTTTAGTCAAAATTTCACTGCCACCCTTTTTTTATATGAATCATCCGTCATGAAATGGACAAATGCATTGAAAGCATCTCAAAAAAAAAAATTTTTTTTTCACTGAAGCAAACACATCCTTTCACAACAATCCTAGGTGGTACCCTAAAGGGTTCCTAGAACACTTACCTAGCAGAGAATACTGTACTACAAGGGGCCTGCCCTCCAAAAGATAATTCTGGGGATTTTTTTTTTGGGGGGGTCCCTCTTGTATATACAAAAGATAATACATCATGATTGAGTTTTCAAGATAAATGAATATAATTTACCACATTAATGTAGTAAATCAGAAAAATAGCATTTCAATAGATAATGAAAAACTGTTTTAACAAACCCAATGCCAATTCATGAGTAAAAACTCCTAACTGGGGATAGAAGGAACTTTCTCATCTTATTAGAGGCTTCTGTGAAAAACCTGCAGCTAACACTGAAATATTGAATGCTCTCCACATTCAATTGGGAACAAGGTAAGAGGTCCTGCAAGTAAGACAAGAAAAATAAATCTAAGACATATTATTGGAAAGAAGGAAGTAAAACTGTCTTTACTAACAGATGACATACTTTGTAAATGTAGAAAATGCTAAGGAATTTACAAAAACTAACATTATTAAATGAATTCAGTGATGTCAAAGGACATGGTGTACTTCTGTAAGCAACAAACTTTTGGAAAATAAAATAATAACAATACTACTTTAGAAAGCATCCAAAAACATAAGGTATTCAGGGTTGAAGGTATGCAAGACTTCTGCACTAAAACTGCTGGAGAATATTGCTGATAAAAGTTAAAATGGAGAGATATACTGTACTTATCAATTGGAAGACTCAATTTTATTGAGATATGAATTCCCAAATTGATCTTTGGATTCAGTGCAGTTTTAATCAAAATCTCAGTAAGCTATTTTTGAAGAAACCGACAAGCTCATTCTAAAGTTTATACAGAAATGGAAATGACCTAGAATAGCCTTAATAATCTTCTAAAAGGACTACGTTGTAGAACTTAGACTACCTGACTTCGAGGCTTTCTAGGCAGATTATTGGAGAGATGAAGAGCATAAATAGACCACACACAAAATGTCATATATTTTTTAACAAGAGTGTCAAAGCAATTCAGCAAGGAAAGTCTTTTCAATAAATGGTGCTGGAAAACCTGGATATCCATATGGGGGAAGAGCAAACCTCAATTCCTGTCTCCATACATGGAAACTAATTTGGCATGGACTTTGCACCTATATTTAAACTAAAACTTTTAAGTTTCTAAAAGAAAGCCTAGGAGAATATCTTCTACCATGGGTCAAGCCAAGATTACTTTTAGAAAACACCTAGTGCTACCACTTTAAAAAACCGAAAAATTAAACTTCATCAAAATAAAAACTGCTTATTGAAGACACCTCTGAGAACATGAATATGCAAGTCACAGACTGAGAAAATATTTGCAGATCATGTGTGTGGTGAGGGACTTGTATTTAGTAAAAAACCTTTAGTAAAGTTCTAAAGTTCTTTAGTAAAGAACTCAGTAGTAAAAAGACAACAGAATTAAAAAATGGCAAAAGGCTTTAGCAGTCACTTGATTGATTAAAGAGTATCCCTGTAATGTGCACTTGAAAGAGTGATCAACAATATTAGACATCAGATAAATTGCAAATTAAAACCACAGTGAGGGCACTGCATACCCACTAGGATGAGGCAGTGAATTTACCTACATGAAACAGAGTAATACTAACGTTTGTCAACATCAGTTGGGATATGAGATGATATCATCACGTTGGGAAATGGTTTTGGCCATTTCTTTAAAAATTAACCTTATATCTACCCTGTATCTTCGTAATTTCACTTTTAGGTGCCTATTTGAGGGAAATGAAAATGTATTCACAAAAAATGTACTAAGGCATGTCTGTAGCAGCCTTACTCATAATAAAGCTCCAAAACTTTAGAAGAGTGCCAATGTCCAGCACCAGAATGAATAAGCAAACCGAGGTATATTTATTCCATGGAACTCAGCAGTTAAAAGGAACAAATTACAGATGAAAGCAAGAATGTGGCTGAATCCTAGAAACATGATATTGGGTGGAAGAAGCTAGACACAAAGAGGACATACTTTATGATTCCATTTATTACAAACTTCTAAGCTATGGTGACAGAAATCAGAACGGTGGTTGCTTCTTGGAAGAAAGATTGATTGGCAAGGGCAGAAGGGGACTTTCTGGGGTGACACGTGCTATTTCTTGGTAGGGATGTGGATTACTTGGCTCTGTGCATTTATCAAAACTGATTAAACAGAACATGTAACATCTGTGCCTTTCACTGTATTTAAATTATACCTCAATTTTAAAAAAAGTGGCAGAATAGTGTATACAGAAAAGAATATTGCTAAGAGACTAGACTTGGTTTCTAGTCTTACCTTTGCCCTAAGTTTATGTTTATGTTTGGACAAAGTTTTGAGCATCGAATTGGTAACAGATGGGCTACGCTAGATGCTCAGGACATAAGAGTAAATAAAAGCAACAAGTGCTGGTGGTGAACATAGAAAAGTAAGCAACCATGATGTGGTAAGTGCTCCCTAACTGAGGTGTGCCTGGAGATAACTTCAAGGCTGAGAAAGGCTTTACAGAGGAGGTGACATTGAACTAGGGTTTTAATGTGTTAAGAGTTTGTAATACATGCAAAGGATTTCCACCCATGAAGCTAGTCCTTTTACTAGTGCTTGTATTTAAGTTTCGAGACATTTCCTATAGCCATATTATTCTTGGGTTTGACAAACTAGACTTTTGACCGTATTTATCTGTTAGAATCTTTGATCATTTTCTTCTTACCTTTTCATGTTCTCTGGTGAATCTGTTTCTTACTCTTTCTCCTTCCCTTTTCTCCCCTTCCCTCTCTCCTCCCTCTCCCCCTCCCTCCTTAATAATTTTGTGCATTGCTTTACATGTTTTATTGAAACAGTTGCCTTTCTTAAAGTTTTCATCTGTTAAATATCTTTATTTGTTCAATAATTATTTATCAGTGATCTGTTATATTTAGATATGAAAAGATGTACTAAATACAATCTCTGTCTTCAAGGGACTTTCCACTTAATATATAAAAATAACTGTAATATAGAAAGTGGTAAGGGGCTTAAAAATGCTACAGATAAATTATTATGGGAATTTTAGGAAAGGAAATGTTACTTCTACTTAGAATGAGAGAAAGCTTCCTGGACCTAGTATTTGGACTAGCTTAAAAATGGGCAGGATTGAACCAGAGGCATAACTCCAGGTATAGCTGGAATATTTTCCTGGAGCATAAAGCACACCAGAAGGTTTTTAGAGGAATAAGAGTTTTAAGAACTTTTTGAGGGTCTGGAAGGACTTTGCTTTTTAATTGAAAGGAAGGCTCCAATGGATGTTTATAGGACATTTTATTTAAGACATCTGTTTTATATGCATAGAAAAAAGACTAGAAAGGCATTACTGTGAAAGAAAAGCCAATATGGAGACCACATTTTAGATATTACCCCAAGGCCAGTCACCCATAGCTTTGTAGCCAAGACTTAAGTTATCCTGATTTCCCTGAAACACCAACTCTAATAAATACAGAACAAAAGCTTTATGACCTTGTTAGCATGAGTCAGGGAGGTTAAACCAATCAACTATGGACAAGTCATCTTAAACAGCTCGGCTTGCCTTAAAAAGAATGTTAATGTATAAAGAAGTCAATCACTAAAAAGGTCAAAATACTTCCTCCTTTATATTATAAACTGTGCTGGCACAGCTGTAAAGTAAACTTCGTCTCAATTTTGGTTTGAAATTTCTCTGGGTGCATGAACTGTTCTTCTGTATGCACAATAAACTCCTGTAATTTTCAAATTTGATCTGATTTATTTTGACAATGCAAATTTGTTACTACTGGGATCTCTGGAGATAATATAAGATTGAGTTGTCTGCATTTAAATTTTAACTTCTTCAGTTAAGATTTTTTATTTTTGTGTAGTTGAAATATCTGCTTCATAACCACATTTTGGTGGCTGCTCATTTGCTAAGAACTCATCAGCTGAGGACCTGCTGATTCTTATATTAAAAAACATAAGCTACACATACTCACACACGCGCGATTTTGGCCCTAGAGGAAATGTGAAACAAATTTGTTTTCTTTTGCATTTTAATATCCACTTTGTAAAGTCGATTAAATATCTCAAAAACGTACTTCTTTTTCCACTATAAGGAATTTTTCTCATTCAGCTTTCTTTCATATAAACAGGTTTTACAGAAGGCGACACGGGCGGTTCAGAGTGAAGTGGACAAATGTGTAGAAGATATTATGAGGGAAAAGAATATTAGCCCTGAGAAGGATGCCAGGTGTGCCGTTTTTCCATTGTTGTCTTCCACTGTGCATTTGTAGCCTGTGAGATATGATGGTCACATGCGTTTGTAACACTTTGGAGCTGAAGGGTTTGTGGAGGTCGTCTGATTCAACCCTGTCACTTCTAGACAGGAGTCAAGGTCCAGAGAGGTGAGTGAGAGAAGCCGCCCTAGAGCCTATAGCTTGTGGTTCCTAGGCCAGGACTAATGCCTGTGTCACATCTGCCTTCTTCAAGGTAACCTACCATTGCTCTCCCACGGTTAAGTAACTTTGGTTGCCACATCCTTCAAAATTCAACTCCTGTATTCTCCTCCAGGAAGGTCCTCCCTGGCTCCTCCAGCCTGAGTTTGGTGCCTTGCTCTGGCCTCTCATAGATCTGTCAAACCATTTAACCCACTGTACTATGGCCATTGATTAACTCTTGTCCTTCCTTCAGTAAATTCTAAGTGCCCTACAAAGAGGACTCATTCCATCTTTGTGTTCCCAGCACTGGTATCTTGACTTAATAGTATTTTTTCCTTTATTTAGCATTTTCTATGTAAATATAGAGCAAGGAACAATTTATCTCCGCTAAGATAGGGAAGGGTCTAGAGGGAACTATGAGACTAGTTCCATGGAAGAGGTGCCGTTCGAGCTGAACCTTGATGAATGGTTGGGGAACAGCTCTGGCAAGGCACAGAGACATAGACATACTTGTGCATCTGGGAATAACAGGGAGTCTTTTGTAACTGGAGTGTTGAGTACGAGCAGAACAGTGTTGGAGGCAGGAATGGAGTGCCAGATTGATACATTGCAAAGAACCTTACATGCCATGCTGAGGAATTTAAATGCTGTCCTCTGGTTTTTAAGCAAACAGGCTGCATTATCAGATATGTATTTTTGGAAGATGGGGAGTAGATTTGGGGATGTGGAAGGCTGGCAGAGGGAATAAAGAACAGCTCTTGAGTCACTCAGGAAAGAAATGACAGCTGTAAATGCACAGGGGAAAGAGTGATTTGAGGTCTGCTTTGAAGGACACTTCAGAGACTCAGGCGTATATTGAGGTATTGAGGAGGGAGGCGAGTCAGAACCTGGAATGTTCTAGCGAGGAGAACGAGTGACTAGTGACATCATTACTAGATTTAGAGGCTTGAGAAAGAGCATGTTTCTTCAGGGAAGATGACGTGTTGTATTTAGGAGAACTGAGGTAACCTGTTATGGAGCACTTTGCTTTTTATGTACTTAGAAAACTTGGTCTGTTGGTGTTGTCTGTCAGTATGGGATCCCCCGGAGAAAACAGGAGAAGAAGAGGAGGACAAATCCTTACAGTTGCAAAATTGCCATTCTTACCAGCTTTTGTCCTCTTTCAAGGCCTCCGAGTCCTGCGTGATACTTTGTCTACCGTTTTGTGTTGAGGAGATTCTTGGTGTATCTTGTATTAAAATGAAAGCCTGTATAGAAAACTGCTTTCTAAATAGACCTAGGAAACACCAGGTATGGAAGGCATACTTTATTGTGATAAGGAGGCATGATTTTAAAAGTAATAATTTTATCATTTTCAGTTTCAAAATCTGCATGAAGACATGCTTACTGCAGATAACTGGTTATAAACAGCTCTATTTGGATGTGGAAAGTGTGAGGAAAAAGCCGTATGATTCTGACAACCTGCAGCATGAAGAACTCCTCCTGAAGGTAAATTTTGGTTTTCTTTCTTTGGAGTTGTTAAACACTAGAAAAACAAGTCAGGCTTGAGCTGAGAAAGGTCTCTGCAAATTCCAGAGGCTTGTATAGCCATCCAGTCTCTTTGCCCTTTAGACAGTTGAATTATGTTGGACTTCATTGATTCAGAAATATTTCTAGTTAACTCTTTTTGTAAGTTTCTGGTAATCATTATTAAAATAGAGTCAAATACATTTTATGTTCATGCTTTTAACTCTGAAATAAATTATACATTTACAAAAGGAGATCTTTTCAACCAAAGAGTATGTTCACAAGCTTCATATTTTTCTCCTAATTTTATATAAGTTGCTCATATAAGTTAGACTTTTTTTTTCAGCTACTTTGAACTTGTGAACATGGATATCCCGTTTCAGATTACGATGTCAAATCTTTATGGATTTACGGAATATTAGTTGCTCAATAATGCCACAGTAGATTTAAACATTAAGAAAGTTACAAATATTTACTAGACTTTTCCTTTTTAAAATTCTAATGTAAAATGCCCAAGACCAATGAGATGCCAAAATTAGAGTATTAGACCTCAAGTAAGCTTTTTACACCATCAGGACTGTTCCCTTCATTTTAGGATGCAAATCCCAAGGCCCAGAGGAGAGGAATTTGCCTTGGGTACCAGAATGGCAGCAGGGTCTGGAACAGAGCTGTGTCCCCTGCCCATCTCTGCACCTATCCCAGTTTTATTTTACAGTAGTTAAAGTTAGAGAATATGGCACATGGCACTTGGAGTTAGGAGTTTGTTGTAATTAAAAGTACTGTGGAAAGATACATTGATAGTATTAAGTAACAGTAAGAGTTACAAGTTTAAAAACAGCAAATAACTTTTTCTCAGGAAAGTATAAACACTACCTAACCATAAAATTAAAATAAGATATTATTTTGTTAAATGAGGACAATGAAAATATTTCTCAAAGGGCTGTTGTGTGGATTGAGTTTTTTTTTGGTTTTTTTTTTGGAGTTGGAGTCTCACTCTGTTGCCCGGATTGGAGTGCAGTGGCCGCTCCCGGTCACCGCAGCCTCGACCCACTGGGCTCTGGCGATCCTTCCGAGTAGCCAGAATTACAGGCATGCACTACCATGCCCAGCTAATTTTTGATTTGTTGTAGAGATGAAGTCTCACCAAGTTGCCCATGCGGGTCTCGAATCTGCTTGCTTAGGCAATCTACCTACCTCAGCCTCCCAAAGCACGGGATTACAGGCTGAGCCACCGAGCCCGACCGGATTGAGTTTTTATAGTTAAAGTGTTTAAGATAGTACCTGGCACCCACGGAGGACCAGCTGCTGTTTCTATCCTCATCACCATCATGTTTCCTTTCATTTCAGACCCTTGCCACCCAATACCTTCCCACTTCAGGGAGAAGATACAGGCCCTGCCATTCTAGTCAAGGGAGTTTTTACCTTGGGGATTCATTTTGAGTTCAGTGGCAGCAGTGTCCCTCCGGCCACTGCGCATGCTCAGCAGCTTCAGTGGGTGAAGAGCTGGGAAGTCCGCGCTGCTCTAAGTGTAGTCCCAGGGCCATCTTCACGGGAGTTACCCGGTACTTAATGTGTCAGTTCCAAAGTTCCACCCCTCTATGAAATTTGAGTCCCCAGGTGTGGAACCCAGGCATTTGATACTTGTGCGCATTAACTTTTGAGTACTAGTGGTTTTAACCCCGTGGCTCTCACCACATCCTTGATTATGCCTTGCCATGGCATAATCAGACTCCTAGCAGAATCCACAGGGAGATGTATTGTGAGCAAATCACATGTGTTGGTGATAGACGTAGGGACAGAGGACAACCTAATCTAATGATTTAAGGATTTAGCCTCAAAGCCAGAGGCTTGTCCCTGTTTCAGAGCAAGGTCACAAGTCTTCACATTTTACTGTAGGTAGCAGTGTACTCCTTTTATTGAGTCAGCATTTTCTGAAGTGGTAGTGAAATGGGTAACAAAAATGCAAGTTGTTCTGTTTTATAAACTTTCACAAACTTAAAAATCAACTTCTGTAAGTCTCTTTCATTTGATGACTTGTGCTGGATTTAGACAATGACTAAATTTTCTTAAGTTTATTTTACATTGATTAGTTTGTCGGTATCTGATATTTGATAGCTCTTTTAAAGTCATCATTCCCAGAGATATTATTTAAAACCAAATCATATTATGTTTTATTTTAAAACAAAATGTGTAAAGTGATTATCATATCCGTTCGAGTACCATCAGTACCGTTTCTCTGTGACTGCCTCCCTCAGACTTATTTTCCTTCTTCCGATTAATGACTAATCATACTTTTAATAGAGGCAGTAACCAGTGTCTGAAGCAAGGCCCAAGTCCCTAAATACTGAGGGCTTTTCAAGCAAGCAGTTTACCAGTTCTGGTAACTACATATTCATTAGTAAATAAGGAATTGCTTTAGATTTCTGTGTATTATTGGTCACCTTTTCAAAATCTATTCTTTATGCCAATCTTTTAAATTGGAATAACTATGCTGCATTTTAGGATAATTGAAGTTTTCTGTATATAATCTTTGCTTAACCTGTCATTTGTCTTCAACAGATATTTAATTGAAAGCATTTGTTACTAGTTATATAAAGTATGAGTAGAAAAATGTTTTGGTAAATTAAGAACATTGCCATTATTTGTAATATGGAAATATGTTTGCACAGCTTTGGAATCTTCTAATGCCCACCCAAAAGTTGAAGGCTAGAATCTCCAAGCAGTGGGCTGAAATTGGTTTCCAGGGTGAGGATCCCAAAACAGACTTCAGAGGAATGGGCATACTTGGATTAATCAATCTTGTGTAAGTGAAAATAAAGTTTCTTTTCTTCTCTAAATGAAATTACATGTAATCTCCAATCTTGTTACATCCTAGTAAGAATTGATCGAGTTGTTTCATGCTATCTCTGAATTTCAATAGCTGCTGCTCTAGAGGTATTTGCTAATGTGCTGGCAGCAATATGAAGAGGTTAGAAGTATACGTGTGTGTGTGTGTGTGTGTGTGTGTGTGTGTCTGTGTGATTTCTCACTAGTGCTTTCCTCCGCTTCTCTCTCTGACCCCCATCTGATCCCTCTTAAAGGGTGATGTACACTCTGTTTGTATCCACTTGCTTTTTCTCTCTGGGCTCTGTGGTTCTATTTTGAGAAATATAACCAGGTACAGTGCTAAAAAAGTCTCGTCACGTGTATTCACCACCTGTGGCAACTGTCCTGAATCCCTGTCTCTTTATGTCGGCTGCTGAATGGACTTTATCTTCTTTAATACATAGATACATTTGTGAAATCCCCAGGTATGTAACTAAACCACAAATGAGTCCAGAAGATAACCTGGATGCTTAATTTTCTCTTGTAAGGTTATATACAAAGGTACAGATTCTTGTATTTGGGTCTGTCTGTGAAATTGTGATTTACAGACTATAAAATATGTAGAAAAGAAAGGTTAGAATATTAAAGTTTGGGTAATTCTTACTGTGAAAGAATTAATACTTAAGTTGGCCAAATTAGGTTAATACTGATTGTTTTCTTTATTGCATAGATGTTTATTTTTCACCACTAAGTACTGGGGTTAACTAAATAAGTTCAGCAAGAAAATTAAAAGTTGGTCTGTATTACAGACTGAATATTTTAAGAGTAGTATATTAAAATGCAATACTGAGTTGTATTAGGAATATTATGTACAAAAATGAAATATCTGTAGTATACTAAAGGCATTTTAGAGTCAATCCAAGGATAAAGTAAAAAAAAAAAATAGAATAATAGGAAAGCATTGCATTAAGCAGGACTTGTTTTTTTTTTTTTGAGTTGGAGTCTCACTCTGTCTCCCAGACTGGAGTGCAGTGGCTACTCCCAGCCACCACAGC
>NW_007245705.1:382310-399239 GCF_000164805.1 Carlito syrichta
GCGGGTCTCGAACCTGCAGGCTCAGGTAATCCACTCACCTCAGCCTCCGAAAGGCACGGGATTACAGGCTGAGCCACTGAGCCCAGCTTTTTTTTACTGTTTTGAGGTTTATAGATTCCTTTGAGAATCTGATAAAAGTTTTGTATGGACTCTCCGCGCAAAATGTATACACAGAAAAACCTGTGCATAATTTAAGGTCGTTCATAGACCCCCACCTTTATTCATAAATGATCATTCATGGACTTCTAACTTAACAGTATAATGGGTTGAAAATCAGACCTAGTGGGGAAAAAAATGGAAGTATTATTATTCTGTAGAAAAACAAATAGAGGTGAAAGATTTGATTAGAAATTTCTATGCTTAATGAAGAATTCAGTGATTGTGCTCTCTAAAACTTAAATAAACCATGGACTTTTATTTTTTATTCTACTTACCCCATGTCAACATCCAGTCTTGTGTGTGTGTGTGTGTGTGTGTGTGTGTGTGTGTGTGTACCATTTTAAGATGATCCAAAGGCTGAACAGATTTGGTCTTTAAAGAACTCAAGGAGTTTATTTTAGTACAGGCCAAAAGGATGTGTGAACCTACAGACTGATAGCTTTACACACATTTTTCTTATACCTACTGATACTTCTGTTTTATGGCCAGTGTTTTAGTTATACCACTGATCCAGAGGGTTTTTTGGTGCAAAAGGAAGGTTTTTGACTCTCCTCAGATGCACTGAAAATGGCATTAAACAATACAGACTTACATTGTAGTAGAAGGAATAAAACCAAGTGTAAGAAAGAGTGTTCTAACAGGTACATATGGACACTTTTATAGAAATAGACCAAGCAAATAAACAAAAAGAACTCTAAAGTTTTCTTTTTTTTTTTTATTAGGTACTAAACCTTTTTTTAGATGATCTATTTGTTAAAGTACTTTGCAGTCTTGGACCTATGTGCTAGACTAGGTAGACTTGGTAGTTTGTGGTGAAATTTTGAAGGAGAGTCATCTGAAATGATTTGAGATAAAGATTGGAATGATGGTAGCTGTACTAGGACTGCCATTTTGATAGTGGCTTTTTAAACTTGTTCCAGATATTTTAAATTTGAATGACATATGTACATCTGACTATTTCTCTTAAACTTTTAAAGGTATTTCAGTGAAAATTACACCAGTGAAGCTCATCAGATTCTTTCTCGTTCAAATCATCCAAAATTAGGGTAAGCTGGATATATTAAAGAAACTGCAGTCTCTTGCATTGAAGATGATTAGGTGATTAGATAAATTAGAAGATATGTCAAAATATTTCTTAAAATGAGAAGCTTTCATTAATAAGAACTTTATAAAGGACATTACATGGTATATTACTTTTAATGAAAAATGTGATCATAAACCAATTTTGTATGTATTTCAGCATATTTTTATCACAAGATATAGTTAATCTATAAAATGGAGTTAAGGGCCTTTATAAAATCTTTTCGAGAAATGTATTTGAAAATAGGACTAGGATATAGCTTTGAAGAAGGAATAGGAAAATGGGAAAAGCTTTGAGAATTGTAAAGTGAAATGCAAATCGAAGTCTTTTTTAATATTCTGATGTTATGTAATCTTTGGAGAAAACCTAGTAACATTGTTAGATCATAAAAACAAATATCCTTAAGTGGAGAAGAAGTTATCAGATTATCCGTTGTATTTTAGAAATCAATGTGATTTGGTATATAGACCTGTCTCTGACCCCCTCCTTTTTGAAAAGGAATTTTAGTTTTTTACTTCTTAGATTCTATCTAGGAAATCAGCAGCCTTTAAAAGCAGCATTTTGAGATCCATTCTTGCTTATTTTTCTTACTATGTATAGGTGATCACAAAATCCCTATTGTGTTAGAAGTGAAAGAGCCACTTTTTACTAATTCTTTATATAATTTTAAATTTATTTTAGGAGTGATTTGGGTAGCTGGTATAACTGATAATGTTTCTGACATAGGTATTCTTATGCAATAGTTGGAATCAATCTTACAGAGATGGCTTATAGCTTACTTAAGAGTGAAGCCTTGAAGTTTCATCTCTACAACTTTGTTCCTGGAATTCCAACAATGGAACATTTTCATCAGTTTTATTGTGAGTATTAAAATGAGTTAAAACTACATCTTTCTAGAATTCTTATATGTATTTTAATCTAATACCTCGATGAAGTGTATGTTATGCTTATATCATTTTATAATTTAGGATCTTTGAAAAATAGGAAAAGAATGGAAGATAGGTCCCAAGAGTATTTTGTGCTTCAGTTTTTATATTTGTGGATAAAACAATTTAATGAAGCAATTTTTAAGATGTAGGCAAATTTAGGATTCATGTAGTTTTTTATGGGCATTCATTTCCCAGTTAACTACAAAGTGAATTTTCCCTCTTGAATATTGGTTAATGAGTACTGTGGAGTCAAGCACAGACCATTTGCAGATTATTCTGTTACTCTTGTAAGGAAATGTGATTGGGAGGAATTTTCACTCCTTTATTTGAAGGCCAAGTTCTCTTGTGGTAGGCTGGGGATACTTAACTGTTCCTAAAGTCATCCTTACTGTCCCTGTTCCATTCCTCTTTGGCTGTGATATTTGAACACTGAAGGTTTAATTGAATGAATCCATCTTCTGAAGCTATTATTTAGAAGCAAAGAATTCTAAAGTTTAAAATTCTTTGCTTCTTCTTTTTAAGAAGAAATCCAGCTTATCTCCACACCCTGCTTTTCTTGTCCCTTTTTGTGTCTTTAGAATGTCATTTGCTTGTTGGTAGGATATAAGAAGCTACTTAGATAATAAATGGCCACATCATCACTTCTTCATCTCCTTTGTCGAAAGTGTTGTAGCTGTCTGTCTGCCCTCCAACCTCTCCTGCCTTTACTTAATCCCTAATTCTGGTTTTGTCTCCATCCTACATTTCTCTTGCATTTGTCTGCTTCTTTCCATCCCTATGGTAACTACACGGTATCAGGCCTTTGTCACTAGGTTACTGTAGTAGCTTTCAGTTGTCACCGTGTGGTGACACTCTAATATTTCTTATCCACATCACAGCTATAGTTATTTACAATGAAATCTGCCATGTTACTCCACTGCCAAAAATCCTTCAAAGGGTCCCCATTACAAGGCCTTGCAGAATCTGAGCCTTGGCAACCTGTGCAGACTCACCTTTTTCCACAAACCAGTCTCCCCACTCTCCCCCTCCCACCCCCAGTCTAAGTTGAGGCCTACCAGTCTGCTTTTAGTCGCTCAGATGTATTCTGCTTGCTCTTGACTCGTCAGTGATCATGTCCCTCTCCATTATTACTCTTTCTTTCTCTGTTGGAAGATTTCTATCAGACTTCAGACTGTCTCTGTATCTCCCACTCATTATTCACTTGCTGTGCGTCGGGTGCTGTTCTTGGCCCCTGGGGATATGGCAGAGAATAAGGCAAAGTTTCTTCGTTCATGGAGGAGCATCTTCAAAAGGAAGCCTAAACTTTCCCTGGGTGCAGTGTCCACCTCCAATGACCTCTCCACATTTCTGCCCCCCTTCGTCAGGAAACGTTTAGAATAGTGCTCTTTTCATTTCTTCGCCTCCAATTTTGTGTAACTCCAATTTGGTTTCCCTCTCCACTGCTCTGCTGACACTGATATTTTCAGACACCAACAACCGTTTTTGTTGCTTAATACAATTGCCATGGTTTTTCTTCATGTTATTGAATCCTTGGGTCAGCACTAGGCACATGACCACACATTTGTTGTTGAAATGTTATCGTGCTTTCCTTTTTTTTCTTTTTTTGAGTTGGAGTCTCACTCTGTCACCCAGGCTGGAGTGCACTAACATGCTCATGGCCACGCCAGCGTCGACCTGCTGGGCTCCAGTGATCCTTTGGCTTCAGCCTTCCAAGTAGCCAGAACTATAGGCGAGCACTACCATGCCCAGCTAATTTTTTAGTTATTGTAGAGATGAGGACTCAGGCAATCTACTGGCCTTGGCCTCCCAGAGTGCTGGGATTGCAGGCTGAACCACTGAGCCTGGCTCTCAGACTTTTTTGATGCCACACTCCCCGACTTTTCCCCTGCCTGCAGGAATCCCTATACATATCTGCTGCCTGGCTAAATGCCAGAGCACCTAAAAGTCCAGCCCTGGGTCTTCTCTCTTTAGCCCTCGTTTTCTCCTAAATGAACTCATCTAGTTCCCTGCTTGGAAAGCCCTCTGTATACTAATGGTGACACATGTATGCCTTCAACCCAGCCTCAACCTTTAGCCTCCCTGTATGTCCTGGCCCTTTCCCCCCCCAAATGGATAAGGATAAAGGATCACATGGGGGTGGTTACACAGAACAGGAGTCCACGAAAATGTTTTCAGATGGAGGGACAGGCTTCAGACACCAGCATGGATGTCTCTTCCTGCATGGGCTGAAGACCCCGTGCAGGCTTGAGATGCCTTCCCTGATCATGCCAGAGTGTCGCTGCTGGGGTTTGGCCTCTCACATTTGTTTTTTCTAATGAAATATGTCCCCTGTTTAGTGCTGCCTGGTGAACATAAATATAAAAAGAAGCAATCAAAAAACTCCCCCAAACAATTAGGCAGGTTACTATGTTTCAGTACATACAGGAGGATGGCGGGTAGGCAGGCAGTGCAAAGTGACCTTCCCTGGGATTTTCCCGAAAGAGTGGTGACACAGGGGTCCGTGGATGCTGTTGGCCCAGTGCCCTCACACCAACACCTCCGTTGACCGCTTTCAAGGACAGGTATTCGAATGTATACCTGAGGGAGAGAAATCACTGTGTGTCCATTCAGTTCTAGAAGAGCTGCAGATCATCCTAGAAGCAGTGACACTTATGGTTCCAATTTTCTTGAGACATTTACATGCACATATACACATGTGCACATCCTTTGAAGCAGAAGTTTCACCAAAAAATCAATTTTCAAGCACATTACTGTTGGAAGTTTCTGATTTAGGTTCTGTTTTTCTTGTAGAAGGAACCTAGTCTAACTAGGATGATCATTTGAAACCTTGTCTTGAACATACTTTTTTTGTTGGAGTGAGCCCAATTAGTTTACACAAACCAGTTCCAAGGTCGTAGTTTCTCTCCAGAAGAAAGAACTGTAAAATTAGCGTTCACGTTTTTATTTCCCTGCAGTCTATCCTCATCTCCCTCCTCCTCCCTTTATCTCCCTGCCTTTTTTAAAACATGTGTTCTCTCTAGGAAAGGCTAGAAACAGTGATCACTTAGCTTCTTAGCCCCACTGTCGTCTTGGACATTTCAACTGTGAGCAGGTGTCCACTGTCAGCCTGGGAAGTCACTGACCACTAGTCTACCAGGAGGCCTCAGAGATTTGGGACCTCTGTCTTCCAAATAGTCCTGTCCAGCTTGCCTCCATTCTGGATTTTTAGGGGTGCAGTTTTAGCTGGACTTCTGGCTTGGTGGTTCCAAAAATAATAATAACATACCAAGTTTTTATAACAAAAATGTTATACCTCATTAACAACTATTTTGAGGTGTGATTTATAGACCATAAAATTTACCCATGTTAAGTGTACCTTTGAATGAGTTTTGGTAAACTTGCTAAGTTGTGTCGCTACTATCATAATCCAGTTTTAGAACATTTTTGTCACCCCTGTAAGATCCATCATGCTGGTCTACAATTAATTCTCTTTCCTATTGTTTCTTTTCTTTTCTTTTCTTTTCTTTTTAAATCAAAGTTTTGCTCTGCTGCCCAGCCTGAAGTGTAGTGGCATGATCATGGCTTACTGTAGCCTCAACTTCCTAGGCTCAGGTGATCCTCCCACTTCAGCCTCCTGAGTACCCAGAACTACACGCACACCATTACACTCAGCTAATGTATGATTATTTTTGTAGAGACTAGGTCTCGCTGTGTTGCCTAGGCTGTTCTCAAACTCCTGGGCTGAAGTAATCCACTCACCTTGACCTCTCAAAGTGCTGGGATTACAGGCATGAACCACTACAACAGGCTGGTTTTCTTATTTTTAACACCTGAAGTAGAAGTGTGCAGGGAATTTGCAGTTTATAAATTTGTGTGGTAATTTCTATTGAATCTAAGTGTTTCAAATGCTTTAGAGTCAAAAGGACAATATATGTGCTTCATGGAAGCAGCTCTTTTTGATCATTTCTTGCAAAGCTTTATAAGTCTTCTGCTAAGTCTTATGGCCCTGCCAGTTTCCTAACATTTTGGTATCATTTTTTCCTGCAGTTTCTTGCTTTCTCATTCAATCACCTTAGCTGTCACAGTCTCAGTCAGCCTTTCTCTGACACTGATTTACATCATAGACCAACAACCTTCCTCTGAGGCGAGAAGTTCTGAGTGCTCTAACTTGAGCAGCTTGTTCCAGGCTGATGTTTCATGTTTCCAGAAGTTTCCATGTGCTGCTTTGTAACCCATGCCCCTTGTCCCTCCCCTGACCATCCTAGGCAGCTACAATCTTTTTGTCACTATAGATGAATTTGCATTTATTTTCTAGACTTGTGTTTAAGTGGAATCATGAATCATGTACTCTTTTTTGTCTGGTTTCTTTCTGCATGGTTTGATGTTACATATATTCATGGCTTTTATTTTACTTATTAATTAAAAATTTTTAAAAATGGACAAAGTAGCTCATTTATTTCAATTGTTGACACTAGTTATATGCCACACAATTGTTTATCCATGTACTTAGCAGACATTTGGATGTGGGGTGGTTTTAAATTCACATTTAAATTGACATATGTGCCATCCTTTTGCAGTTCATAAGTGTAATAATTGAGTGTTCACATGCATGTGTGAGATGTGCTACCCTCAAACCTTGTTACCATATCGGCACATTACCTGTCTGACAATTTTTTAAAATTATACCTGTGTATAAATATGTGTGTGTGTATATGTGTGTTTGTGTGTAAAATATGTTTAGTTTTATGAAATTTTTAACATTTTGGGGGTTAATTTGGCTACTGTAATGAGAATATGGAAAAACAAAAATATTAAGCCTGTTTAGAGTAGAAGTATTGTTTTTTAAAAAAGATGATAGTTCATTTAAACAAGTACAAATAACTCTGAGATTTAGACATCAGCTAGAAAACAATTTTTCTGTACTTTATTCCTGTCCAACATTTCCTCATTACTTTCATTTTTGTGCTTCAGAGGTTTCTGGGGAAACTATTCTGTTCATCTTGTGTTTCTATTCTTCGGGTAACCTTTGAAAGATACTTTTGAAAAGGTATCTTTTTCAAGTCTGAGGAAGTTTTGTTGAATTTTCAGACAGATAGCAAATGTACACTAAATATTTTATTGAAACTTGCTTATTTTGAACATACAAATATATTTCTTATGAAGTTCCTCAGGTTTCTGATAGCTTTAAGATTATTTTTGATTATTGTTTCCTAATATGGGATTAAAGGATTATTATATACTTTGTAAAAATGATATGATTTGAATGTGATTTCACTATTGAGGATGATATGTTCTGTGTTTCTTTAACTGCAGGTTATCTTGTCTATGAATTTGACAAGTTTTGGTTTGAAGAAGAACCAGAAAGCATTATGTTTTTCAACTTGTATAGAGAGAAGTTTCATGAAAAGATTAAAGGACTTTTACTGGATTGTAATGTAGCACTTACTTTAAAAATATAAATCACCCATTCTATCTTCTATTTCTACTACATTTTGCACATTCAACAGAATTTATATGTTGTAATAGAAATTATCTGATCACTTACACTCTTATATATAATTTCCTACAAAAATATTTCAGAAATTCTATTTAAGAGAGCTAGTGGACAATCAGTGTATGTTTACAGTCATTTATACACTGTTCTCCAAAGGTACCTTATCCTTCCAAAGACCCCTCTGTAGAGTTCTGTGAACTACAGTTTGGAACTTGGGACTTAGCCCATTAGTGTAAAAGTATAAATCAGGTATTTGTATTAAATTGGTGATTAAAATGTGTAAAATTAGTTTTCATTTATATGTGTTATAGGATCAAATCTTTTTCAAACCTCTTTTAAGATTGTCTTGTTCTTTAGTTTGCAAATGGTTATTTTTAATTTTCTTTGTGTTGTTTGTATTTCTAGGTTAATTAACAGCAAGAGTATTTCTTTATGGTTTTCTTTGTATCTTAATCGCATGTCATAATGTTGCTTTATTAGAAGCAACAAAAGCAGATATAAATCAGAGAAGATGAAGAATCATGGCCTTCTTTTTGGTTTCTCTGATTTTTGTAGTCTAATTGATAATGAGAGAATGACAGTATTGATAACTAACTTTTTTGCTTTTAAATAATATAGTTTTTTTGTTTTGTTTTGTTTTTTTGTTTTAGTTGGGGTCTCACTCTATTGCCCAGGCTAGAGTGCAGTGGCATGGTCATAGCAAACAGCAACCTTGGTCTCCTAGACTCAAGCTATCCTTCTGCCTCAGCCTACTGAGTAGCTGGGACTACAGACTTATGCCACCACACCCAGCTAATTTTTAAAAAATATTTTGTAGAGACGAGGTCTTGCCATGTTGTCCAGGATGATCTCAAATTTCTAGGGTCAAGTAATCTGCCCACCTCAGCCTCCCAAAGTGCTGGGATTGTAGGCATGAGCCATCACACCTGGCCTAAATAGCATACTTTATTATTATACTATTAGAATAGTATTTTTTGAGTCAAAGGCTCTCTCTGGAGTGCAGTGGCATGCGCTTGGCTGCCGCAGCCTCAACCAGCTGGGCTTAGGTGATCCCTCCGCCTCAGTCTTTCAAGTAGCTGGAACTGCAAGCACAGGCCACCATGCCTGGCTTATTTTTTGATTTATTGTAGAGAAGAGATCTCACCAAGTTGCCCAGGCTGGCCTTGAACCCCTGGGCTCAGGCAATCCTTTTGCCTCTACTTCCCAAAGTGCTGGGATTGCAGGCATGAGCTATCCACGCCTGGCAATAACACACTTTAAAATATACCACAGTGTTATTTGAAGGCTTAAAGTTCTTTTTCCCATCTTTGGTATTTCTTTTTTATCAGTTGTAGAAAAAAACTTTAGTTAGTGCTTGGTGTGAGGGCCTTTGATGAGGCTTCTCTACCTGTGTGTGTATGAAAAGAGATGTGTTTGCTAATAAAAATCTTTATTGCATTCAAAAGACAGTGTCTATTTCAATAAAACTGTCTTTAAAACTGAAGAAAACAAAGGTTTTTAAAAAAAATCCTGATTAAACATCACTGGTTTCTTTGACTTACTGTTAACTCTTGCTTCTCTTTGCTTTGACTCTGTGGTGTTTCTAGATCATGGCGTATGAACATTATGTTAACGGTTTGTGGGATACTGAAGCAACTTGAGGAGGATGACTGTGCATTTATAGAGCTTTATTTTCCCAAAAACCTCAGGAGGGAAGCAGGTGCTGTCAGGGATGCTGTAGTGATGAGATTCCAGTGGGAATGATTCCTTCTTCTGGTGTGTTTTAAGACACGTGTACTCTTAGCAAAACTAAAAATGTTTAAAGATAGGAAGTTCATCTGAGTTCTGTTACTAAGTTCTCCTGAAATCCTACAGAAACTATCGTGAAAAAGACAAAAGACAGGATTTGATCTAAAACAAGATATTTAGCATAGTTTTCAGTGTGGTCTATATCAAGTGGTTGAGGACTGGCTTGTGTGTGATAGAACACGACCCAAAACTTTTCAATTATTTGCTCGTCTGTTGACAGACTTCTGTTTTCAAACTTGTCAAAAAGAAAAATGACAATTATAGTCAATGGGCACATACATTAAAATTGAATGTACTGAAATTATTTTCTCAATAAGATGAAATTATTTTTAAAATTGGGTTCACTTTATATCACGGTGGCAACTTTCAGTATTACAGGAATTTAAAAATTGGTTTCTTACAAGGTATTTTTCAACCTCAGGAATATCTTTGCTTAATTTTTAAAAAATATTTGCATGCTGTATCGTCCTGCTACAGTTTTGTGATGTGTAGCAAAATCCCGCCAAGGATCAGGTGTTAACCATTAAAACTCATTGATTGAGGTGATAAGTATTACATGAAAAGCAATTCAGTTAGTCTTTCATCTTTTGTGCAGAAAACACTTATCTCTATATCTTGATCTTTCAACAACTGAGACCTTGAACTGATTTAAACCTTTGTCGGTTTAAATACTTAATGAAATAGTGCTTGAGGTATGGAAGGGGAAAACTTTAAGTAATGATTTTTTTCCCTTCTAGGGAGAAAACAACTCTGATGACGTTAAGAAAAATTTATGAAGTTTACTCAATAGTATGTTATTTAAATCTACTTTTGTTTGTATAGATTTCATTCTGTTTTTGCTTAAAATAGTAACTGTTTCAGATAGTTCTGTAGCCAGTTGATCTAAGAGCTACCAAAAATTCTACAGTTTGATAGTCTGGAAGCCAAGCAAAATGTCACCCGTGTCAGTTGTAAATTAGAATGTCACATGAGCCTTCTAACTAACTTATGAGTGATAGTGATATACATGAAAAGAAAAATATGATAGTTGTGTCTGCCTTCCTATTTTCCCTTACTTTCAGCATATATATGTTAGAATTTTATGTCTTAAAATCTGTAGGAATCTTACCTGTTTCTGTAATAATTAGCAAAATGCCAAAGTAGCAATAGAATGTTGTGGCATTGAAGTAGCAGGAAAATTGTTGGTTTTAGCATTAAAAAAAAAAGTGAATCAGTGTTGAGATGCATTTTTGTGTGTATCAGGTTGAAGGGAGTGTGTCAGTGACAAACATAGTCTAACTTTTTAACAGTTATGGTTTTAATATGGTCTGGAAGACAATCTTTAGAGAAATGGGAGAGATCAGGGGATATCAGTGAACCTTTACCAACTTCTCTTTGTATATAAATGTGGTGATATAGCTAGATATGAAAACCAGTGTCTTACTGGCACCATTAACAATGTAGAAAACAGAATCTTTTTCTTAAAAATGCCCATCTTGATTTTTTTTTCTATTTTAGAAGCTACTTGGATTTGTATGTATTTTTCTATGTGAAAATTATGCACTCTTCGTTTTTATTCCAGCATTCATAATTGTTCATGCACTGTTTCTCCTTTTTGAGAACATTCAGTGAGATAAAACTTGGTCGAAGATTTGCTCAAAGGAGAAGCATCACACGAATGTGAAAAATGCATCGCATTGCCCAAACTGAAAACATTACCCATTATCATAACACAGAAGACAGGAGGTTTGACTTGGAGGGTAATAATGCTTATTATACTTCTATAAATAATGACTGGGGACCAGCAGCTATTTTCTCAGGATAATTGCTCCACCCTTTGTCTACAAACAATGTGGGGAGGCTTAATTTCCATTTTCATACTTATGAATCTGTCCACACAAGCATGTGTTTAATAGAGATTAGTGGAACTGTTAGAAATCTGAGAGGACTCATGAGGTTTATTTTTTCTGTCTTTAGCTTTTAATGAGAAAAAAATTTAAATGTAGTGCAGATAAGATTCTACTACTACGTTACAGGACAATTTTATATTTCTGTTAAAGGATTCAAAAAATATTTAAGCAGTAGCGTTCTCTGGGGGAAAATGTACCCGCTGGACACTTAAAGGATTTGTTTTTTGTCTACTTTGAATAAAACTGTTGACTTCTTAAGTATAAAAGCAATAGTGTAAAATGTCATTTTGTTTGGAATGTTAAGTGAGCAAATAAAAACACGTTAAAATTGCCGTGAGCCTTCCTGTGGATACTTCTGCTCCCTTCTCATAGTCCCTGCCCTTATTTAAGTCACTGATGCTCATGAATGGTTTTTCTTATTTAATTTTCCAATCATGTTGCTATGGGTAAATTAGAATATATGGAAAAATTTTTATTTTCGTGACTTTTCAAATACAAATTACCTATTTATAGTGTTGAATGAGAATAATTGGTTATGAGACTGACAATTTGCTTCACTGTAAAAGATCTCACCACTTTCACTCCTCTTTCTTACAAAGGTTAGGAATAATCCATACAAAACTGCATTGTTTTCTTAACTTTACATAAAAATTCTATTATCCATCATAAAATGGGTCTATTTTCATATTAGCAAGCATTTCTCTGTGTGTGTGTATCTTCTTTTGAAATGAAAAAACTACAGATCTGGTTGGATAAGGCTAAAGCAGTATTTATTAAAGTTAGTACTAGTTATAGCTTTAAATGTATATATTAGAAAATAAAGAAGCTGAGAATTAAAGACAAAGCATCCATCTTAAGGAGTTTGATGAGGAACAATACAAACCTGAAAAAAATATGAAAAACAAGCACTTAAATGCATAGAACACAAAAGCATATAACAGGATCAATAGAAATAAAAGATTTTTTTTTCCCAGAATGGACTAATATTTATAAAGTTGGTGAGACTAGTTAAGAATAAAAGAGAAAGAAATACATGATGCCAAGAAAGAAATGGCCATCACTACAAATCCTACAGATGTTGAAAAAATATTAAGAATAATTTTGTCAAAAATTTGAAAATGTTGAAATACAAACACTGTTAGAAAAGTTCAACTTAGCAGAACCACACAAGAAAAATATGAAAGTAAGAACCCTAGAGCTATCAAACTGAATTAGCAATTAAAACTCTTTCTACAAAAACTCTGCAGTTCTATATGGCTTGCACCATTGAGTTAAATAACACACTTAAGAATGAAATAATACTGGTTTTCACAAACTCAAATAAGAGAGTGTAAACTCTGCAATTCATGAGACTATCATAATTTTATTGACTAAAATTCAATGACAGTATGAAAAAGAAAAATTGTAAGCCAGTGTCACTTTAGATGCAATAATTCTAAACAAAATATTAGCATACTGATTCCAGAAACATACTAAATTCTGGAAACATATTAATAATGAACTACATATATAGATACATTGTTTTAATATGCAATCAATTATGACTCAGTTGATGTCCAGAAAAAAACTAATGTAATTTGCCACATTGATGTTTGAAAGTCTTCTGATGATTTTGGGTGAGATAAAAATTCAACATACATTCATGTAAAATTAAAAATTTAACAAGCGAGAAATAGAAAGTGATTCCCTTAATTTTACAAAATGTATCTTTCTTGTATTTGTTGTTTATGAAACAACAAATATAAGAAACAAATATAAGAAAGATAAGAATATAAGAGTTTCCTCTTTTACCACTTGTATCAGTCTGCTGTTGCCACAATAGCAATGCTTAACAACCAGAAACACAAACAAACAAAATTTGCCCCTCACACATCAGTTGGCTAGTCAGGCAGGTCTGCTCTTCTTAGTTGGGTTCTGCTGGCCTTAAGTCCATGCCATGGGTTTATGACCAGTTCTGATTAGCTCCATGTGGCTCTAATTCATCTGGTACCAGTGAGTGACCCAAAGCCTGCTCTTGCTATGGTGATGGTGGACACACAAGGAAAAGCTAAGTTGCCCAAACCCATTCCAAGCCTTTGCTCACGTCCACGAACATTCCATTGATGGTGGCCAATGCCAACATCAATGGAGCAAGGAGTGCATGCGTTGGGAAGGGGAGAGGGACATTTGCTGAATAATTCCAAATGGACATCTATTCAATAACGCCACATCTATTCAATCTTGTACTAGAAAGCCTAGCACAGTAAGACAGATAAATGGATGGAAAGATACAAAGGTTACTGTTCACAAGTGATATGAATACATATGTGGAAGAGTCAAAAGTTAGCATCTAAATTGTAGGAAGAGCTTGGCAAAGTTGCTAATAAAATCAATCCCCAAAAGTCAATTCCATTTCTATATACCAGCTAATGGAAGTTAGAAAATAAAGATGTAAAAATTTATAACAGCATGTTAACATAGTACTCAGGAAGAAATATAACAAGATTTTACCTCACTATGGAAAAGACTATACTATATACCATATTCTTGGACTGGAAGACTATTTTCTCCCCACATTGGTCTTAGGGACTTAATGCAATCTGTGGATTCAGTGCATTTATTTTCTTATTTGTGGTCTGTCCCTAGAGGGGAATGGTCTGCCTCAAACTGCTCCATAGGTTTCCGCAGTCTCCTTAGCTAGTTGGGGCATATTACACTGATGAAGGTTATTGGAGAGCTGGTGGACTAGCCAGTTATACGAGCACTTCTAAATCGTCTGCTCGTGTCCCGTCTGCTTATACTACTGGCTAAACAAGTTACATGGCTAAACGCAAGTTATGGGGACGGACAAGGGGTTACCCAAAACAACCCAGAATTAATTTATAAAAAGTTGTGTATCCTTCCATGTTAAACTTCAGTCACCTTCAAAGTACTCTCTGTTTGATGCAATACACCTATCAAGACGCTTTTTCCACTGCTCAAAACAGTTTTTGAACTTGTCTATTGTGATGCCTTATATTGTAGTGCTTCTGCCATTTTTTGTTTCACTTCTTCCACATCAGCAACACATTTGTCGTTGAAAACCCTTATCATCCAAGGAAGCAAAAAAAAAGTGGCTGGGGCAAGATCAGGTGAATAGGGAGAGTAGGGCACAGGGGTCTTGCTGGTTTTACAAGTACACCTGTCCACATCAGCACAGTGTGGGCAGGTGTACTTGTTAATCATCCATCTTGAAATGGGCAAATTAGTTGAAAGAATCTCTAAAAGAAATTCACTGATGCTGAGCGCAGCCTCTCAAAACACTAGCTGGTCCACTGATGTTAATGGATTCCTAGAACACTTACTTAGCGGGGAAGCCTGTGCTAGAAGGGGTCCAGCCTCCAAAAGATAATTTGACTTTTGTTGGGTCCCCCATCATATAGTCCACGTCGAGGTGGGGGGAGGAACTATTTATTGAACAACATTCCAATCTGTTACATCTAGTAAAGAAATTTGACCCTAGTATATACCCTCTAGAAATAGGGGATTATGTCCACCAGGATATACATTGCAGTAGGCTAAATAATAGACCCCAGAGCTGACTTAGTTGTAAGACCCAGCACCTGTGAATATGTTACCTTATGTGGTAAAAGTGATTTGGTAAATGTAGTTAAGTCAAGGATTAGGGATGGAGAAATTGTTCTGGATTATCTAGGTTGGACCAACATAATCACAAGGTTCTATCTATATAAGAGGGAGGCAAAAGGAGATTTGACTACAGGAGAAGGAGACACGATGAGGGAAGCAGAGATTGTAATGTGGCCACAAGCCAAGAATGCCGGCATTCTCTAGAAGCTGGAAGAGGCAAACTGATATTCTCTCCTGGAACCTGCAGAGGAACATATCTCTGCCAACTTATCTTAGGTTTATAATCTCCAGAACTGTAAGACATTACATTTGTGTTGTTTGAAGCCACCTGGGTTGTGGTAATTTTCTACAGTAGCAATAGGAAACCAATATACATGCCATAAGAATATTCATGTCAGCACCATAATAACTAAAACTGAAAGCAGCTCAAATGTAGAATGGATAAATGAATTGTTGTATATTTATTTTTTAATTTTTATTTTATTATTTATTTAAAATTGTGGGTTACAATTCAGGGCTAGGAATACAAATATTCACCGTGCAGGTACCCTTATCGAAGAGGTGTGCCCCCCCTTCCCCAGGCAGATATCAACTACTGTCAATCCCACCTCCCCAACCCCCTCCCCCTTCTTGCAGTTTCCCACCATTTTCAATCCTTTTCTTATAGTAATACGTTAGTTGTTCAAGGTCCACTTGTGAGTGAGAACATGTGATACCCAGCTCTTTGTTTCTGTGAGAGATCACTCAGTATTATCAATTCGAATTCCTTCCAGGTTGCTGCGAAGTTCATGATTTTGTTCTTCTTTATGGCTGCACAGTATTCCATTGTGTATATGTATACAGTAGAATACTGTAGGCTGGACAATGGTGGCTCACATCTGTAATCTCAGCAGTTTGAGAGGCTGGGGCTGGAGGATTGCTTGGGGCTAGGAGTTTGAGACCAGCCTGGGCAACATAGTGAGACACCCATCTCTAAAAAATAAAAATTAGCAAGGTAGGGTGGCTTGAGCCTGTAGTCCCAGTTTATTCGGGAGGCTGAGGCAGGAGGATCACTTGACCTCAGGCGTTCAAGGCTGCCATGAGCCATGATCATGCCACTGTACTCTAGCCTGGACGACAAATCAAGACCCTGCCTCAAAGAAAAAAACAATACTGCAAAGAATGGACTAAATGTCAAGCAACATGGATGAATTCTAACTATATAATATTGGCCAAAAGATGCCACACATTAAAAAAAAGATGATTCCATTTACATGAAGTTTAAAAATAGATGAGCTAGCCAACTAATTTAGAGATGCATATTAAACAGTGAATCTGTACGCAAACACATGAAAGCATTTACAAAGTGAAGTCAAGATGGTTGTCAGTTGTGATCTTGGCAGTGGAGGTGGTTCTGGGGTCTTGTAGTTTTCTGTTTCTTAAGCTTCACTGTGGTTACCTGTTGGTTTACTTTGTAATAATACATTGAAATGTTCATTTGCTTGATGCATTTTTGTGTATATGTGTTATAGATATCCTACCATAAAATTTTTCCATTAAAAAAATGAATGGCCGAGAGCAAGACTCCAACCCAAAAAATAATAGTAATAAAATAAGTAAAATAAAATCCTAAGTCTGCCAACTGACTGAATGGACTTTCTCTTGGCCAGAGACCCCAGAGAACACTTTTTTTTTTTTGAGTTGGAGTCTCACTCTGTTCCCAGGCTGGAGTGCAGGGGCACGCTCATGGCCACCGTAGTCTCGACCTGCTGGGCTCAGGTGATACTTCCACCTCAGTCTTTCAAGTAGCTGGTACTATAGGCACGTGCCACCATGCCCGGCTAATTTTTGATTTATTGTAGAGATGAGGTCTCACCAAGTGGCCCAGGTTGGTCTTGAATCCATGGGCTCAGGCAATCGTCTCACCTTGGCCTCCCAAAGTACTGGATTATAAACATGAGCCACTGTGCCCGGTCTGCCAGAGAACACTTTAAAACAATTTTCAGGGAGACGGGGCAAGATGGC